>NW_026511880.1:0-58172 GCF_027579735.1 Bombina bombina | reverse complement strand
TTACACAGGTACAGGAGAGAGAGCGGTAACAAGCCCCTCAGTCAGTTACACAGGTACAGGAGAGAGAGCGGTAACAAGCCCCTCAGTCAGTTACACAGGTACAGCAGAGAGAGCGGTAACAAGCCCCTCAGTCAGTTACACAGGTACAGGACATGGCTATTTACTAGCAGGTTCCATCAGTAAAACTAACATGGCTTCTGATGATGTCACAGAGACCCAGACACACCCAGAGGGTGTGGTGAGCTGAGCTTAAAGCTGCAGCACTTCTAACATATAATGATAAAACATGGTTAGTGCAAAGATACAGTAAAAGCTGCAGTAATCTTAACATCCCCTTTTTTCTCAAAAAATAAATAAATAAAAAATAAATAAAAATAAAGAACAGACAGTGGATAATATTGTAACATGCAACAAGTAATAGACATACATGTTTATCACTAAACCATACACTTGTACTTAGAACAGTTTATCTTTATAGTCTATGCACAAGACCTAGGTTGCAGCCTAGATTTTAGTCACAGTTATGTTTTCTGCGATAAGTCCGCCTTCGGATTAGGTCATTCCTTGCTGAATAATCTCTCACTGAATCCTCACATTGCCATCTAGAAGGTGGCCTTCTGTTTCTAGAGGGCCGTAGAGTATTTGGTTCAGGAGAAATAGTCTGTGGAGGAGTACCCAACGGTTGTTGATCATCTGTGATATTTTGTTGTTGGACAGAATCATTCTGAGGTTGATCTGTTTCAGTTGTGTTCATTGTATTTTCATCCTCAGAAGACTCAGGTGGGCACCACACTCCATGCCAGATATCCTCACCATCTGAATCATTGGATATTTGTGTAGCTGGTTGAGATCTATGTCTCATTTGTTCTACATGGCGGGAAACTGTACCACCAGCTTGTAGTTGAACTTTAAACATTCTGTTGCCCATGCCTTGTATTATGACAGCTGGAATCCATTTTTTTGGGCCACGGTAGTTTCTAACCCATACTCTGTCATGAATGACAAATTCTGAAACGCTAGAAGTGTTCAACTCTTGTTTGGAATGTTCTGGTCTAACTTTATCCAGTGGAGTTCTCAGGCGTCTTCCAAACATTAACATTGCAGGTGATAGCCCAGTAGTGGCATGGGGAGTGTTTCGATAGTTAAACAAAAAGTTAGAAAGGGAGTTTGGATTAAATTTTGATTTGTGAGAGACAGCTAAGTGGCGTTTTAAAGTTTGTACAAATCTTTCAGCCTGTCCATTAGAGGCTGGAAAATATGGAGCTGTCTTACAGTGTTTGATGTTATTTGTAGCTAGAAATGTTTCAAATTCATGTGATATGAACTGTGGACCATTGTCTGAGACTAAAGTTTGTGGCAGTCCAAATCTTGCAAACATACTGGAAAGAACGACAATGGTTTGTTGTGTTGTAGTACTTGACATTTGAACTACTTCTGGCCACTTGGAATGAGCATCCACAGCCACCAAATACATTCGTCCATCCACTGGCCCTGCAAAATCAACATGGATTCTTGTCCAAGGTTCATTTGGCCATGGCCAAGTTTTTGAGGTGTCCCTGCTGGGATTCCGCTGTGTCTGTGCACATGCATTGCAAGCAGCTACATAAGAAGCAATATCTGTATCCAATTTAGGCCACCATAAATATTCTCGTGCTCTTTGCTTCATTTTTACTACACCCTGATGTGAGCTGTGTAGTAACTTTAATGCTAATGTTTGCAGTAAGGTCGGAATTATCACTCGTGACCCCCATAACAGACAGCCTGAGTCATGCACAATTTCCTTCTTCCTTGTAAAATATGGCTGAAGGTCAGAGCGAACCACTTTAGGCCACCCATGTTGAACAAAAGACTTAATTTCCTGTAAGGTAGAATCAGAGCATGTATAAGTAGCTATCACTTTGGAATTTAGATTTAAAGGCTGTGGAGGAGTTTCTATAATTTTAGAAGATGCTGTCATGTGATTGTGACAGACCCTTCTGTCAGGACTGAAGGAGTTAATTGTGTTTAGCTAAGAAACTAATTTCTAAAGACAGAGTTGCTGGCTCCAGCTATAATCTAATTAGTGCTAAGCATTCTATTGTTTGATCACCTCCAGAGAGAAAACGCCTAAGTGATAAGAAGGGCCAAGAGTGTCTTGTGGTTGAAGTGTTTAAGTAATATAATTCTATTGTATCATGTCAAAGGGCTTGTTCCCTCCATGTAATGTACAACAGCCTTTCAACCCCCATCTGGGGGGGTCAGACCTGCATAAATACTAGGCATAGCCTTTTAATAAATGTCATTCTGTTTTAAACCTGAAACTGGCTGGGTTGTGAATTGCTGATTGTCTATGCAGGACATTGTTCATCTGGTATTAACCCTTGGTACACAGTTGGTACCGTAACATTGGTGGCAAGCGACGGGAGAATCCTTATCGCCCAGAAGAGCAACTACACAAGCCAGTAACCTCAGGAAGAGGGGGATTATTACAATACTGACTAAGATGGAAAGAGTACCAGGGACAGAAGGAACCAATGGGCCCAGCATATCAGACAGAACCCCTGAAGAAGCAAGCTTTGATCGGGCGGTTAAAATAAGACTGGCACATTATGGCCCCAACCCATCTGCGGAAATTATCGACCGGGTCATAGCAGCTGTGGAGGCCAACCTACTTCGCCAAAGCGGCGCTGCAGCAAACCCAGTGGAAAAGAGAAAAGTAAATTTTGCAGCTTTTAAAAACTTCCTGGAAACAGAAGGAGAGATTGATGGGTACCTTGCAGATTTTGAGAGGCAATGTGCACTACACAAGGTACCCGCAGAGGACTGGGTCACGATATTATCCGGAAAATTATCCGGCCGGGCCAGTGAGGCTTTTCGGGCCATTCCAGATGAGGAAGTCGGGGATTATAATACTGTAAAAGAGGCTCTGCTCTCCAGGTATGCGGTTACACCGGAGGCATACCGGAGGCGGTTCAGAGACACTGTTAAATTGGCTGGTGATTCCTACCTTGAGTGGGCATGTAAGGTGCACCGCACAGCAGCTCACTGGATAGCGGGGTGCCAAGCCGTATCTGGGGAAGAGGTGCTGCAGCTATTCCTGTTGGAACATTGCTTCGACAAGTTACCCGCAGGAGTTCGAGAGTGGGTTCGGGACCGTAAACCCTCCACCCTGCATGAAGCGGCTCGCTTGGCAGATGAGTATACGGATGCCCGCAAACTGGACACTGCTACCACTAAGCCCCCTGCCAGAGTGGAGTACAGACCCCAGTCACCCCAGCACCTGCCAGTTACCAACCCCCAGCACACCGCTATACCACACGGTCTCGGGCCACGAACTACCCTCAGAGAGCCTGGTTCAATTCGCGGGGCTACTCACAACCTATTCGGTGCTTTGGATGTAAGCAACTAGGGCACAAAAGACCAGAGTGTCCCCTAAACGCAGCGGACCAAGCACAGTCCTGGAGAAGACCCGCTAGCGGAATCCCACGTAATCCTCAGCCTGCGGCCCGCTATGTAGAGGCGCAAGAATGCTGGGGCATCCTACATGAGGCAGACCTTGTGCAAGCTGCCCACCGGAATAACCGGCAACTGGTTAAAGTGAATGGGAAGGAGGTCAGTGGTCTACGGGATACTGGTGCTACCATGACCTTGCTTCGAAAGAACTTGGTGTCTGAGAAACAGCACACAGGAGACAGTGTGGCTGTGAGGGTAGCAGGGGGCACTGTGTTCCGCCTACCTGTTGCCAGGGTACATTTGGATTGGGGAGTGGGCGCTAGACCTGTGAATGTGGGGGTCAAGAAGGACTTACCTGCTGATGTTCTTCTTGGAAATGACTTGGCTCCCCTTGTTTCTGCCTATGCTCCCATGGGTCCCGCTGATGTTAACCCTGTGACTACCCGTGCTCAGATCCGTGCAGCAGAGACTGACCCCCCTGCTGCTAAGCCCCAGGACGCTGAGCTCAGTAAATCTCTATCCGCTATTGATACGTGGAAGTCCCGTTACAATGCGCTGATGAAGGAGAAGAGGAGCGCAGAGGAAAAAGCACGTTTAGAACGTGAATCTCTGCTAGACAAGCTGCACCGACAGACTGCAGAAAACACCAGCTTGAGAGTGGGACATGAAACATTAAAGACAAACTTAGCGACACTTGAGGAGAAGCTGACGCTGGCTCATAGTGAGGTGCAGCAACTCAAGGGCACCCTATGTCAGTATGAAGGGATTGTGGATACCTATAAAGAGCAGGTACAGAAAACTCGTAAAGAAGCTGATGGGATTTTTAAGGACTGTTTGGCCCTAGTCTGGGCACTGAGGAAGTTGAACCCTTCTTTGTATGGACAGGAATTCTCTCTCATAACGGGAATACAGATGGATTGTCCTGGCAAACTGACATGCCTACCACCTCCTAGTCCGGTCATCCCCAGGTTGACCCGCCAAAGGGTCAAGCCGGGTCTGCCGGAGTGTTCCACAAGGGGGGAGATATGTGACAGACCCTTCTGTCAGGACTGAAGGAGTTAATTGTGTTTAGCTAAGAAACTAATTTCTAAAGACAGAGTTGCTGGCTCCAGCTATAATCTAATTAGTGCTAAGCATTCTATTGTTTGATCACCTCCAGAGAGAAAACGCCTAAGTGATAAGAAGGGCCAAGAGTGTCTTGTGGTTGAAGTGTTTAAGTAATATAATTCTATTGTATCATGTCAAAGGGCTTGTTCCCTCCATGTAATGTACAACAGCCTTTCAACCCCCATCTGGGGGGGTCAGACCTGCATAAATACTAGGCATAGCCTTTTAATAAATGTCATTCTGTTTTAAACCTGAAACTGGCTGGGTTGTGAATTGCTGATTGTCTATGCAGGACATTGTTCATCTGGTATTAACCCTTGGTACACTGTTGGTACCGTAACAGTGATGTACCATTGGTAATCTTGAAAACATATCCACATTTTATGATCACTGTGGCATCGATATTTAATGGAGTAGTTGTAAGCCGCCAGCTGAAGTGCATAGCGCTGAAGTCGAGCAGCTGTTGTGTTGGAGATACCCTTCTGAGGGTGCAGAATGGACAAGAGTGGTTTATGATCCGTGATCAGAGTAAAAGGTCTGCCATATATATAAATGTGGAATTTCTTCACAGCCCAAATTATTGCTAAAGCTTCTCGATCAATCTGGGCATAATTTCTCTCAGATGGAGTTAGAGATCTGGACGCAAAAGACACAGGACGTTCAGAACCATCGGGCATAATGTGTGAAAGTACTGCGCCTAAACCATATGGTGAAGCCTCGCAGGCTAGTACCAAAGGCTTCTTAAGGTCATAGTGGACAAGGAGTCTTGATTCCAGAAGAAGTTGCTTTGAGCGTTCAAATGCTCGTGTACATAAGTCAGTCCAGGCCCATTGGTTTTTACTATCTAAAAGGCGGTGTAGTGGATATAGTAAATGAGCCAAATTTGGTAAAAATCTGTGATAGTAATTGAGCAACCCCAAATAAGAACGTAGCTGAGATACATTAACAGGGGTGGGAGCATGAACCAGCGCTTTCACTTTTTCAGCAGTTGTGTGGAGACCAGTCTTGTCCACTACATGTGCACAATATTCTAAACTCTTGCAGAAGAACTCACACTTTTCCATGTTAACTTTCAGTCCGAATTCCTGTAGGCGCTGTAAAACAGCTTCAACATTGGCTTTATGAGTGGCATCATTTTCACCAGTGATAAGCATGTCATCTAACATACAGTGGGTATGTGGAATACCTGCCAAGATCTCATCCATTATCCGTTGCCACACTGCAGGTGCTGGGGCAATGCCAAACACCATTCGCGTATACTGAAAAAGTCCTTTGTGAGTGTTGACAGTTAACAGGTGTCTGGAGTCTGGATGCACCTCTAACTGTAAGTATGCTTGATGCAAGTCAATTTTTGTAAATTTTTCACCCCCTGCCAGAGAACTAAACAATTCTTCAATCCGTGGTAATGGATACTGATCCACAAGTAATTGAGGGTTAAGGCCCACTCTGAAATCTCCACAGATGCGAATGTCCCCATTTTTTTTTCTGACAGGAACTATTGGGGAAGCCCATTCACTGCTAGACACTGGAACAATAATCCCCTGATTTCGTAGTCTTTCTAGTTCTGCTTCAATTTTAGGTTTAAGTGCAAATGGTACAACTCTTGGTTTACAAAATTTTGGAATAGCATTTTCTTTTAGGTGAAGCTGAATCTGCTTGTCTTTCACTAAACCTAGGTTCCCATCAAATACAGTCTTATATTTGTGCTTTAGTGAATTAATCCAAGTAGAATTTGAATTCCCACTTTGGTCCAGCAGTTTGTTAAGCGGTAACTGTTGTGGTAACTTTGGCATGCCCAATGCTTGGATCCAGGATCTACCAAACAAAGGTGGTCCTCCTTTAGGTAAAATGTAGAGGCGTAACTTTTTAGTTATACCATTAAATGTCACTGTAGGTGATACACACCCAATAGGCTTTATTATTTCATTTGAATATGTTTGCATTGTGACAGCTGTTGGAACAATTGGTTGCCTTAGTCCCAGGCGGTTCCAATCAGCAGCTGTGATAACAGAGACTGCTGCTCCTGTATCAACTTCCATGAGAGGTTTACCATCTATATTCACCTTTGCTTGCAGTTCTGGAATTTTATTCTCAAGGCTGTAGATCTGTAATGTGTATAATGGTTTGTCTTCCTCTGAATCAGTGTGTGGTGTATCTACTTGCACATGAAAAGCTGCACGCGACTTGCTGACTTTCTTACTTTTATCTCTGTCTAAGGAACTTCTGCACACACTTTTTGTATGACCAATCTTCCCACACCCATAGCAGGTGCAGTTCCTAAACCTGCAGGCATTTGCTGTGTGATTTGTGTCACCACATCTGTAACAGGCGGTCTGTGACCCTTGTCTAGCTGGATACTGTTTATTAAGGTGCATACTTGTATGAAAAACATCTATTTCCTTATTACAAACTGCCTGTGCTGGGGCCTGGAGCATTTGTGCATCTTTAGCAGCAAGTTCCATGACTGTAGCTATCTCTATAGCACGCTTTAGTGTTAAATCATCCTCTGCTAATAGTCTCTTTTGTACTGTACAGTCCATGAGTCCAATAACAAACATATCACGTAAAGCAGTGTTTAAATAATCACCAAATTTGCAGCTACTTGCTAGTTTCTTTAAACTGATCACATAAGTTTTAATGTCCTCATGCTGCAATTGCTTGCTTGTGTAAAACTTAAAGCGTTCTGATATCTCTAGAGGCTTAGGTAGGTAGTGGTCAGATAACAGGCAGATCAGGTCAGACAGAGGTTTAGCATTAGGTTTATCTGGTGAGAGAATGTCCCTTAATGTAGTGTAAGCTGCTGAGCCTATAGTTGTCAGAAACACAGCCACTTGCTTATCAGCTCCTATGTTATTTGCTGTACAATATAGCTCAAACTGTTCAACCCATGTCTCCCATCTGTCTGTGTCTGCTGCAAACACAGGTAAGGTGCCAATAAGTGCCATTATAGGGTCAGACCACAGATCCTCGTCGCCAGCTGTTATGTTCTGTGTGTAGTCAGGATTAGAACATTCAGTTGTGTGCTGTTACCTTGTGTCTGATGTCTCTTGCACATATCACTGAGACTCTGCAGCAGGAACTTTAGATAACTTTTATTCAGCTACAGCCACATGGCTATTTACTAGCAGGTTCCATCAGTAAAACTAACATGGCTTCTGATGATGTCACAGAGACCCAGACACACCCAGAGGGTGTGGTGAGCTGAGCTTAAAGCTGCAGCACTTCTAACATATAATGATAAAACAAGGTTAGTGCAAAGATACAGTAAAAGCTGCAGTAATCTTAACAGTAACAAGCCCCTCAGTCAGTTACACAGGTACAAGAGAGAGCGGTAACAAGCCCCTCAGTCAGTTACACAGGTACAGGAGAGAGAGCGGTAACAAGCCCCTCAGGCAGTTACACAGGTACAGGAGAGAGAGCGGTAACCAGCCCCTCAGTCAGTTACACAGGTACAGGAGAGAGAGCGGTAACCAGCCCCTCAGTCAGTTACACAGGTACAGGAGAGAGAGTGGTAACAAGCCCCTCAGTCAGTTACACAGGTACAGGAGAGAGAGCGGTAACAAGCCCCTCAGTCAGTTACACAGGTACAGCAGAGAGAGTGGTAACAAGCCCCTCAGGCAGTTACACAGGTACAGGAGAGAGAGTGGTAACAAGCCCCTCAGTCAGTTACACAGGTACAGGAGAGTGGTAACAAGCCCCTCAGTCAGTTACACAGGTACAGGAGAGAGAGCGGTAACAAGCCTCTCAGTCAGTTACACAGGTACAGGAGAGAGAGCGGTAACAAGCCCCTCAGTCAGTTACACAGGTACAGAAGAGAGAGCGGTAACAAGCCCCTCAGTCAGTTACACAGGTACAGGAGAGAGAGCGGTAACAAGCCCCTCAGTCAGTTACACAGGTACAGGAGAGAGAGCGGTAACAAGCCCCTCAGTCAGTTAGACAGGTACAGGAGAGAGAGCGGTAACAAGCCCCTCAGTCATTTACACAGGTACAGGAGAGAGAGCGGTAACAAGCCCCTCAGTCAGTTACACAGGTACAGGAGAGAGAGTGGTAACAAGCCCCTCAGTCAGTTACACAGGTACAGGAGAGAGAGCGGTAACAAGCCCCTCAGGCAGTTACACAGGTACAGGAGAGAGAGCGGTAACAAGCCCCTCAGTCAGTTACACAGGTACAGGAGAGAGAGCGGTAACCAGCCCCTCAGTCAGTTACACAGGTACAGGATAGAGAGTGGTAACAAGCCCCTCAGGCAGTTACACAGGTACAGGAGACAGAGCGGTAACCAGCTCCTCAGTCAGTTACACAGGTACAGGAGAGAGAGCGGTAACAAGCCCCTCAGGCAGTTACACAGGTACAGCAGAGAGAGCGGTAACAAGCCCCGCAGTCAGTTACACAGGTACAGGAGAGAGAGCGGTAACAAGCCCCTCAGTCAGTTACACAGGTACAAGAGAGAGAGCGGTAACAAGCCCCTCAGTCAGTTACACAGGTACAACAGAGAGAGCGGTAACAAGCCCCTCAGTCAGTTACACAGGTACAGGAGAGAGAGCGGTAACAAGCCCCTCAGTCAGTTACACAGGTACAGGAGAGAGAGCGGTAACAAGCCCCTCAGTCAGTTACACAGGTACAGGAGAGAGAGCGGTAACAAGCCCCTCAGTCAGTTACACAGGTACAGGAGAGAGAGCGGTAACAAGCCCCTCAGTCAGTTACACAGGTACAGGAGAGAGAGTGGTAACAAGCCCCTCAGTCAGTTACACAGGTACAGGAGAGAGAGCGGTAACCAGCCCCTCAGTCAGTTAGATAGGTACAGGAGAGAGAGCTGTAACAAGCCCCTCAGTCAGTTACACAGGTACAGGAGAGAGAGCGGTAACAAGCCCCTCAGTCAGTTACACAGGTACAGGAGAGAGAGCGGTAACAAGCCCCTCAGGCAGTTACACAGGTACAGGAGAGAGAGTGGTAACCAGCCCCTCAGTCAGTTACACAGGTACAGGAGAGAGAGCGGTAACAAGCCTCTCAGTCAGTTACACAGGTACAGGAGAGAGAGCGGTAACAAGCCCCTCAGGCAGTTACACAGGTACAGGAGACAGAGCGGTAACCAGCCCCTCAGTCAGTTACACAGGTACAGGAGAGAGAGCGGTAACAAGCCCCTCAGTCAGTTACACAGGTACAACAGAGAGAGCGGTAACAAGCCCCTCAGTCAGTTACACAGGTACAGCAGAGAGAGCGGTAACAAGCCCCTCAGTCAGTTACACAGGTACAACAGAGAGAGCGGTAACAAGCCCCTCAGTCAGTTACACAGGTACAGGAGAGAGAGCGGTAACAAGCCCCTCAGTCAGTTACACAGGTACAGGAGAGAGAGCGGTAACAAGCCCCTCAGTCAGTTACACAGGTACAGGAGAGAGAGCGGTAACAAGCCCCTCAGTCAGTTACACAGGTACAGGAGAGAGAGCGGTAACAAGCCCCTCAGTCAGTTACACAGGTACAGGAGAGAGAGCGGTAACAAGCCCCTCAGTCAGTTACACAGGTACAGGAGAGAGAGCGGTAACAAGCCCCTCAGTCAGTTACACAGGTACAGGAGAGAGAGCGGTAACAAGCCCCTCAGTCAGTTACACAGGTACAGGAGAGAGAGCGGTAACAAGCCCCTCAGTCAGTTACACAGGTACAGGAGAGCGGTAACAAGCCCCTCAGGCAGTTACACAGGTACAGCAGAGAGAGTGGTAACAAGCCCCTCAGTCAGTTACACAGGTACAGGAGAGAGAGTGGTAACAAGCCCCTCAGTCAGTTACACAGGTACAGGAGAGAGAGCGGTAACAAGCCCCTCAGTCAGTTACACAGGTACAGGAGAGCGGTAACAAGCCCCTCAGTCAGTTACACAGGTACAACAGAGAGAGCGGTAACAAGCCCCTCAGTCAGTTACACAGGTACAGGAGAGAGAGCGGTAACAAGCCCCTCAGTCAGTTACACAGGTACAGGAGAGAGAGCGGTAACAAGCCCCTCAGTCAGTTACACAGGTACAGGAGAGAGAGCGGTAACAAGCCCCTCAGTCAGTTACACAGGTACAGGAGAGAGAGCGGTAACAAGCCCCTCAGTCAGTTACACAGGTACAGGAGAGAGAGCGGTAACAAGCCCCTCAGTCAGTTACACAGGTACAGGAGAGAGAGAGCGGTAACAAGCCCCTCAGTCAGTTACACAGGTACAGGAGAGAGAGCGGTAACAAGCCCCTCAGTCAGTTACACAGGTACAGGAGAGAGAGCGGTAACAAGCCCCTCAGTCAGTTACACAGGTACAGGAGAGAGAGCGGTAACAAGCCCCTCAGTCAGTTACACAGGTACAGGAGAGAGAGCGGTAACAAGCCCCTCAGTCAGTTACACAGGTACAGCAGAGAGAGCGGTAACCAGCCCCTCAGTCAGTTACACAGGTACAGGAGAGAGAGCAGTAACAAGCCCCTCAGTCAGTTACACAGGTACAGCAGAGAGAGCGGTAACAAGCCCCTCAGTCAGTTACACAGGTACAGGAGAGAGAGCGGTAACAAGCCCCTCAGTCAGTTACACAGGTACAGGAGAGAGAGCGGTAACAAGCCCCTCAGTCAGTTACACAGGTACAGGAGAGAGAGCGGTAACAAGCCCCTCAGTCAGTTACACAGGTACAGAAGAGAGAGCGGTAACAAGCCTCTCAGTCAGTTACACAGGTACAGGAGAGAGAGCGGTAACAAGCCCCTCAGTCAGTTACACAGGTACAGGAGAGAGAGAGCTGTAACAAGCCCCTCAGTCAGTTACACAGGTACAGAAGAGAGAGCGGTAACAAGCCCCTCAGTCAGTTACACAGGTACAGCAGAGAGAGCGTTAACAAGCCCAGGACCGTCTTTAACACAGGGCAAAAGGGGCAGCTGCCCAGGGCCCGGTTTCTGTTGAGGGGCCCATGAGTCCTAAAAAAAAAAAAAAAATTTTTTTTTTTATGGTTCATACCAGACTGCTGATTTGACATGGGGAACACACACATTCAGTCCTAATACTGTGACAGTCAAAAGTACTCTGCTTATATATATATATATTTTTTAAACTGTGCCAGACCTTGCCGTTGTCATGTGATATGCCAAGCTATTGCCATGTGCTGTTTTAGATGTGCACTGTGCAGCACTGAATGCAAAGCCCTAACTCGGCATCCAGCCATTCCCACTGCCTCATAAAAGGTCCTACTGGTGTTACCACTGTTACCAGGTAACTGCTCTGGTGGTAGGGATTGTTTCTGGGTAGGGCTGACTATAGGTTCATGCAGCAGAAACCTGGAGCGGCAAGCACGTGAGGATTTGAGCATCTGTACAGCTGCATACACTGCTCTCTTCAGTCTTGAGGCTGTGTGACTCATTTCACACTGTATCCATGCAGCCTTGGACAGACAGCATCCAGTCTGCTGGTCCCCTTAGCCCTGCTCTTTCTGCTGTGGCCCTAAGATCAACTAACTGAAGTTTGTTAGGGGAACAGTGCTTTGTAGAAAGGTGTCAGTGGGAAGAATAAGTGAGTGCACACACAACCCTCCCCATGCAGCATTGTCTAGTGCAAGGTGAGAGGGAACTTGTTCCTTGCAAAGAAGTGACGTGCTGCTGTGGCTGATGTATAGTGTCATGCTGATACTTCACACATTAATGTAAGGTTTATTTTTATAGTTTTTGTTTTCTGTCTGTCTCAGATTTTACAGCTTCCCATAGTAGTTCTGCTGTTCCAGTCAGTAAACTTATACTACACCTCCATGCTTCCTCCTCAGTCTTTACCTTGCTTTGCTCCTGTTGACTGCCCTAAATCTCTTTAACCAGCTAACCTCACACCAGAATCACATTCAAAAGAATATTAAATTAATCCACAGTGGAGGAATTTATATATTTATTTACTTATTAGTAATGCTTAGGTCCAGTTTCACATATTGCAATGTATTCCATAATAGTTAAAAAAAATAATTGATTTAGTTGTTTTTTGGGATGTTGGGGTGGAGAACAAAATTGCATGGGGGGGGGGGGCAAGAAAAGTTTCGCCCAGGGTCCAGTCAATATTAAAGACAGCCCTGAACAAGCCCCTCAGTCAGTTACACAGGTACAGGAGAGAGAGAGTGGTAACAAGTCCCTCAGTCAGTTACACAGGTACAGGAGACAGAGAGAGACAGCGGTAACCAGATACTGAGAGATAGGGTCAGATGAACAGAATGACAGTGGTAAGCCTTTTTATTCCAGTGGCAAGGAAATAAGCTAGTAAGGCAAGTGGTTTAGTCATTGGAAAACAGTTGCAGAAAATGTTTATTTAAAACATGTTTACACTCGGCTAGATTACGAGTTTTGCGTTAGGCTTAAAAAGCAGCGTTAGCCGGTCCTAACGCTGCTGGTATTACGAGTCTTGCAGGTACAGGTGTACCGCTCACTTTTTTGGCCAGACTTGGCAATACCGCAAATCCACTTACGTAAATTGCGTATCCTCTTTTTTCAATGGGACTTGCATAGCGCCGGTATTACGAGTCTGCCAAAAAGTGAGCGGTAGACCCTCTCCTGTCAAGACTGGTACCGCATTTTAAAGTCAGTAGTTAAGAGTTTTACACTACAAAGCCGTAGCATAAAACTTTTAACTAAAGTGCTAAGAAGTACACTAACACCCATAAACTACATATTAACCCCTAAACCAAGGCCCTCCCACATCGCAAACACTAAAAGAAAAATTTTAACCCCTAATCTGCCAAACCAGACATCGCCACCACTATAATAAATATATTAACCCCTAAACCGCTGTACTCCCGCCTCACAAACACTAGTTAAATATTATTAACCCCTAATCTGCCATCCCTAACATCGCCGCCACCTACCTACATTTATTAACCCCTAATCTGCCACCCCCAATGTCGCCGCCACTATATTAAAGTTATTAACCCCTAAATCTAAGTCTAACCCTAACACCCCCTAACTTAAATATAATTAAAAGAAATCTAACTAAAAATTCCTATCATTAACTAAATTATTCCTATTTAAAACTAAATACTTACCTGTAAAATAAACCCTAAGCTAGCTACAATATAACTAATAGTTACATTGTATCTAGTTTAGGGTTTATTTTTATTTTACAGGCAAGTTTGTATTTATTTTAACTAGGTAGAATAGTTATTAAATAGTTATTAACTATTTAATAACTACCTAGCTAAAATAAATACAAAAGTACCTGTAAAATAAAACCTAACCTAAGTTACAATTACACCTAACACTACACTATAAATAAATTAAATACAATTAAATAAATTACATACAATTAGCTAAATTAAATTAAATTATCTAAAGTACAAAAAAGTAATACTAAATTACAGAAAATAATAAACAAATTACAGATATTTAAACTAATTACACCTAATCTAATAGCCCTATTAAAATAAAAAAAAAACCTAGCCTAAACTAAACTACCAATAGCCCTTAAAAGGTCCTTTTGCCGGGCATTGCCCCAAAGTAATCCGCTTTTTTACCTGTAAAAAAAAATACAAACAACCCCCTCAACAGTAAAACCCACCACCCACACAACCAACCCCCCAAATAAAATACTAGCTAAAAAAACCTAAGCTCCCCATTGCCCATTTGGATGGGCATTGCCCTTAAAAGGGCAGTTAGCTCTTTTGCCGCCTGAAGATCGACTTACCAGAAGACATTTTCATCCAAGCCGGGCGAAGTGGTCCTCCAGACGGGCAGAAGTCTTCATTCAAGCCAGGCAGAAGTGGTCCTCCAGACGGGCAGAAGTCTTCATCCAGACGGCATCTTCTATCTTCATCCATCCGGCGCGGAGCGGGTCCATCTTCAAGACATCCAACGCCGAGCATCCTCTTCATTCGACGACTAACACAGAATGAAGGTACCTTTAAGTGACGTCATACAAGATGGCGTCCCTTAGATTCCGATTGGCTGATAGAATTCTATCAGCCAATCGGAATTAAGTTAGAAAAAATCCTATTGGCTGATGCAATCAGCCAATAGGATTGAAGTTCAATCCTATTGGCTGATCCAATCAGCCAATAGGATTGAGCTTGCATTCTATTGGCTGACTGGATCAGCCAATAGGATTTTTTCTACCTTAATTCTGATTGGCTGATAGAATTCTAAGTGCTTCACGCCATGCCCATTTGTGGGCCTGCCCCTTCTTCTTGGAAGCGGAGCGGCGCCATTTTTAAAATTACCGGAGTCCCCATATGAGCGGAGTCATGGTTGCTTGTCCATTTATGATAGTACTGAGAGCTCCACATAGCTCTCTCTCTCGCACAATTTCTAAGCGCTGCAGTGGTAGAATGTAGCAGCTATAGACAGCACATAAATGTCTGCCCGTGTATCAATAAGAGTTTATCAGTCCCAGTAGGAATCATATGGTCTGGGAACTTGGTTTAATAAAATTGTGTTTTATTCTAAGTATTTATGTGTTTGAATCATTAAAAAGGTGTATTGGCTCTGGAGGTACATTCTGTTTTTATTGCATCTGCCCTTCATTTGTACATTAAATCTTTGAAGAAATAAAGATTTTCTTTGTAGAGTCTTGCGCTCCTAAGAATTATTTTAAATATTTATTTTTGATGTACCTCTGATTTCGCAAATGCTATTAAATGTATTGATTGGTTTGAACTTCATGTCTCCCAGGATGTTGCTGTTAAGGCACGGCCACAGCTTTCTCCTTTTATGTCCCAAGCCTCTATGGCGTCACATGCAGTGCCCTGCGGTTCCTCTCAATCTCCTGGAGGAGTGTATTTGCATATAGAAATTGCAAGCTTAGGTATCTTCTGTGGCTTGGTCTGTTTTCCTTTCCTACAGGGAAAAGGCAAGAGGACATTTTAAAATCTCAGATAATAGGGACTCTGCTCCACCTGCTGCTACGCAGGTTTGTCTTCTTCTAAGTAGTGAGGAGGATTCGCCAGCAGTTTCTGAGGTTGAGATCTCAGATCTGGACAGTATAATTCCTTCATCTGTTACTGAAGTGGTATCCTTCAGTTGTTTGCTTCAAAACCTCTTATATTGTCAGGAGGTCTTAGCTGTCTGGACAACACCGATTCCCTATCGTCTTTCTTTCGGAGTTTTGTGAACTTTATCAGTTCTATATTTTTCTTTCCTCTGTGGAAGGGTTCTAGGTATCTTCTGTGGCTTGGTCTGTTTTCCTTTCCTACAGGGAAAAGGCAAGAGGACATTTTAAAATCTCAGATAATAGGGACTCTGCTCCACCTGCTGCTACGCAGGTTTGTCTTCTTCTAAGTAGTGAGGAGGATTCGCCAGCAGTTTCTGAGGTTGAGATCTCAGATCTGGACAGTATAATTCCTTCATCTGTTACTGAAGTGGTATCCTTCAGTTGTTTGCTTCAAAACCTCTTATATTGTCAGGAGGTCTTAGCTGTCTGGACAACACCGATTCCCTATCGTCTTTCTTTCGGAGTTTTGTGAACTTTATCAGTTCTATATTTTTCTTTCCTCTGTGGAAGGGTTCTAGACATGCTGTGAGATGTTCACATGAATGTTTATAGAGAATCTGGGGATATTTCTCCCTGTCTCATGTCCTTTTTAGGATTTCCTGTCTCTTAAAATGCAAGGTGTCCTTAGTAGAAGGGAACTTTCTACTTTTTATTCAGAGAGCTTAGATATCTGCGGAGATAATCTAGCTTTCTTTATGACATAGGTAAGAAGCTGGCAGTTTAATTGTTCATTTAGAGAAATGTCCGATTTCTAGACTTGATGGTACTAGCCGCCAAGCATTGTGGCTGAAACTTCATCAGCTGAGTAGCCTACCTGTAAATTTGTGGTACAGCTTTAGGACTTTTTTGTTTTGCAGTTGCAGTTTCAATATTTATTTTCCTACGATTCTACGCTTCTGGCGTTTTTCCTTTCAAGGATGAGATTGGTGCAGTGGTTTGATCCACCGCACCTGAGGCAGGAGGTTGTGGGTTTGAAACCAGGTGAGGCTCCTGCTTTCCCATCCTAGAATGTCAAGAGATTAGGGCCCCTAGTTATTAAGCCGTCAACCTCAAATTCCGCAGCGTATTTGTGGCGAGGCTGATTCGCATTAGTTATCAAGCCCTGCTGCCCGGCAAAAGTAGAATATAGTGACGTAAGCTTTGATCCGCCGGACACAGTCTGACACAGATAGATTCTTATGTCACTCCAGATGTTCCGAACGCAAGTTCGGCACAATCTGACTACTTTTGCTAGTTATCAAATGACTAGCAGGTACGCTCTGCACTTTTCCGGCCCAGCGTACCTGGTAGGCGGCGGATCCCATAGGAATCAATGGGAGTCTGACCATAGCGAAAGTTCATGTTCGCTGCTGCCCGATATCCCATTGATTCCTATGGGAGATGTCTGTACCTAACACCCTAACATGTACCCCGAGTCTAAACACCCCTAATCTGCCCCCACCTACACCGCCGCAACTAAATAAAGTTATTACCCCCTAAACCGCCGCTCCCGGACCCCGCCACCACTCTAATAAACTGATTAACCCCTAAACCACCGCTCCCGGACCCCGCCGCCACTATAATAAATATGTTAACCCCTAAACCGCCGCTCCCGGACCCCGCCGCAACTGTAATAAAATTATTAACCCCTAAACCTAAGTCTAACCCTAACACCAACCTAACTTAAATGTTAATTAAATACATCTAAATAAATATTATTCTTATTAACTAAATTAATCCTCTTTAAAACTAAATACTTACCTATAAAATAAACCCTAATATAGCTGCAATATAACTAATAATTATATTGTAGCTATTTTAGGATTTATTTTTATTTTACAGGCAAATTTCAATTTATTTTAACTAGGTACAATAGCTATTAAACAGTTATTAACTATTTAATAGCTACCTAGTTAAAATAAAGAGAAATTTACCTGTAAAATAAAAACTAACCTAAGTTACAATTACACCTAACACTATACTATCATTAACTAAATTATTCCTATTTAAAACTAAATACTTACCTGTAAAATAAACCCTAAGATAGCTACAATGTAATTAATAATTACATTGTAGCTATTTTAGGATTTATATATTTTTTTTTTTTTTTTAAATAATTTTTTTATTGAAGTTAAAACATATATCATCACAACAAGAGCTCGCCCTAAGGCCAAAGTTACAACAAAGAGAGTAATACATGGTCTATCCAAAGGTGTTATTGAGAAAGCAATATACACATACAGCAGGAAAAAAAAATACATTTCAAATCTAGTTATGAAGATAGACAGTATCTTAGGCGAGATAAAATAGAACTTCATTTTATATTATAACATCAGCGTATGAACTCCACATTCTAATAGTATTTTACCTAAAACCAAAATATCAACCTGTGGGGAGTTAGCATAGATATCAGCCACTCTTGGGCCGAGATATATAGGGGGAAAGGGGATATTCAGCGGGTAAGCACCGCTATACGCTTGGGGAAAGAGGGTGAGGGGACGGAGCCATATATAATAATAATAATAATAAATACAGCTTCTAAAATAAAGAGAATAATTTGTTTTAGACCTCAATATATCTCCAATGTCTTTATCAATCAATGCAACAGGCAGTTTAACTATAACAGAGACATAAAACATACAAATAATAACAACATCTAAATGTGTCTTTCTTAAACTTAGAGTTTGTCAGTCTCAGCGTAGACTTAGACTGAAAAGAGTAATTAGTAGATATGATAGTGTAAAATAACTTGTTGTTTGACTGATTTTATTTCAACATCAAACATGATCAGCCCTGTCAGAGCGCACCTAGTGCATGAGATAGCAGACAGCTGTGTCTAACACAAACAGCTTTGCTTAATGTGGTACTCTGCAATATATAAGACCTCTTATGTAACCAGTTAATATAGGAGTACAGACAGTTTTGATGGTAGCATGAATTCTACTTGACGTTGATGTGCAATAGCGTCACCTTAAACAGTGGCATATATATAGGGAATGCGTAGAAATTCAATGCAATAAAAAGTTCTACTAATGTAGTATATATTTAAAACCAGCATATGACTAGTTACAGGGAGTACAGAAAAATTAGACCATAATACATGAGATTCAATCAATATAGAATTCTGACAGGGAATGAAAACTATAATGAAGCAAGGTGACAATTTAAAACCCTGAAAGGGACTATCAGGTTACGCTTAGAATCTACAGCAAATATTGCGCATTCTGATGCTTCAAGTGATACAACAAAAATAAAAAAAAAAGAAAAGAAAGTTTATATTGTGTGTAAAACTAGCAGTATTAGACATATTTTCAGTAGGAGGATAAAACTAGATCCCTGATTGTAAGTTGCACTTAGAGCTGCGTATCTAATTGCCAATTTTATTAATATAGAGCAAATCTACCTAACTTAGGAGCCCCAGTTTACTGGCTACTAACAATAAGGTTACAGCCTATATGCAGTGTTCAATATCATGTCATATGTGAGTAGGTTCAGCTAATTGCAGAGAGCCCTCTGTTTTTGTACCGGATATAATCACAAATAGTTGTGCAAGCATTTTAGGCAATGGCAGAAGTTTCAAAGCTATAACAATACATAAACGCAAAAAAAATCTATGAGCATACATATAGAACAAGAAATAACTTTCATAACGGCTGCCTATATATACACAGATTATTAACAAGAAACAGTAGAAATATACTAACAATGTGGTAACATCATAAAAGTTGTTTTGGTAGAAAGAGAGGATTCTTGCATAGTGTATGAGCTCTACATTAAACTGGGGTGTCAGGGACATCCAGGATAGCATCTAGTTTCCTTTGGTAAACGTTCAAAACTAAAAAGGAAGGTTTCTGTCAGTCCAATCTGACCCATAGCAGACATTAGAAAAAAACTTCACACACTATTTCTATGCTAAGAGTTTAGGCAATAAAGGGTGATTAATGTATTTATGTAACAGAACTGTGAATGGACAATTTCAAGAGCAGTCCATATTAATGGAGGATGTCTGGATAATAACAGCAGTGAAAGGTTCATCAATCAATAAAGAAATCCCTTGTACAATTAAGCTTTCCTTGAGTTGGGGCACATCTGTAAGATCTCCGTAAAGTGTCAGAACATATATATAGCAAATAAGTGACTAGGCACCCCGTAATATTCTCTCATCTGTAGATGTAAAGCATCTTAGCCTTGATGTTAATATTTCAAACAAGTATTGACATAGAAAAAATATATATTACTCATTAAAGGAGCATAGATTCGATATGTCCGCAGTCACTATATAGGCAAGCAAGAAATATGAATGATGCAGTCTGCCTTAACACAATTAATGTGTCTTTATACATCAGCCCACACCAACACGTAGTTGATAACACCTCACCCCGCTGAGAGCTATTTTGTGGGAGCCGAAGTTCAGATCATGCCAGGATGAAGACCATTTAGGTAAGTGGACTGTTTCAGGGACAGAAAATTCTATAAGCGTAAGACACGCATGACTTAATCTCCAGCCGGAGGAGTCTGCCGCCTCTTTTCTATCTGATGTCGAAGGCCCCAAATCAGATGTCTGTTTCTCCCGGTAATACCTCATATGAGACAGCTGCCATCGAGTGTGCTGAGTATGTGGGGCTAGGACCCCCAAACCGGGACCCGGTAAGTCGACCTTCGTAAGCAGATGCCTCTCAGCGCTCTCTATATAGAAGGGTGATGAGCCAGATGTGATGCGTACAGTGCCCTCCATGTTTCTAATTTTCAGGACACCTACTGGAGTGCCATTATACCCCTCATTCTGAAATGGGAGGCACTGCTGGTCTAGGGATATATTCCCTGCGGGAGCCGTGTGAATGAAATGATCATTAGTAGATAATCTGGTGCAGTTTGTTACTGGAATGTCTCTAACAGTGGCGGTTAAATCGTCAAATATTCTGTCTGCCTTACTTGTCAGCTCCAGAAGGATGGCATATATATCTGTAGATTCCATGTTGAGTCGGCAGAGTGATGAGCTTAGTGACCCGCTCAATGCACACTGCTATTTAATGCCGTCAGCTTAAGAGAATTTGCTGCATGCAGCTCCGTGAAGATCTGCTGTATCTCTGCTTGTAGCTCCCGGGCTAGTAGGCCGTGATGCGGCGTGTTATAACTGTCCTCAATTCTGCTACTAACTGACGCCTAAAGGGATCCTTGTTACTTCATTAGCGATGCTGCCAAATTTCTTGCTTAAATTTTTGTTTTTTACAGCATAATGGGTTGTTTCTTAGGCCAGTACTACGGAGCTAACCTAAAGTGCGGCCATCTCCTGTAAGCACCGGCTCCGCCCCCCCGGATTTATATTTATTTTACAGGTAACTTTGTATTTATTTTATCTAGTTAGAATAGTTATTAAATAGTTATTAACTATTTAATAACTACCTAGCTAAAAGATATACAAAATTACCTGTAAAATAAATCCTAACCTAAGTTACAATTAAACCTAACACTACACTATCATTAAATTAAATAAATAAATTAGCTACAAATAACTACAATTAAATAAACTAACTAAAGTACAAAAAATAAAAAAAATAAGTTAAAAAAAATAAAAAATAAAAAGTTACAAACATTTAAAAAATATTACAACAATTTTAAGCTACTTACACCTAATCTAAGCCCCCTAATAAAATAACAAAGCCCCCCAAAATAAAAAAATGCCCTACCCTATTCTAAATGACGAAAGTTAACAGCTCTATTACCTTACCAGCCCTTAAAAGGGCCTTTTGCGGGGCATGCCCCAAAGTATTCAGCTCTTTTGCCTGTAAAAAAAATATACAACCCCCCCCAACGTTAAAACCCACCACCCACACACCCCTACTCTAACTCAAACCCCCCTTAAATAAACCTAACACTACCCCCCTGAAGATCATCCTACCTTTAGCCGTCTTCAGCCAGCCGACCACCGATGGAACAGAAGAGGACATCCGCAGCGGCCGAAGTCATCATCCAAGGGGCGCTGAAAAAGTCTTCCATCCGATTGAAGTCATCATCCAAGGGGTGCTGAAGAAGTCTTCCATCCGATTGAAGTCATCATCCAAGGGGCGCGGAAGAGGTCTTCCATCCGATTGAAGTCTTCATCCAGGCGGCGTCTTCAATCTTCATCCATGCGGAGCGGAGCCATCTTCAGACGAGCCGACACGGAGCCATCTTCTTCCACCGACGACTTCCCGACGAATTACGGTTCCTTTAAGTGACGTCATCCAAGATTGGCTGATCGGAACAGCCAATAGAATGCGAGCTCAATCTGATTGGCTGATTGGATCAGCCAATCGGATTGAACTTCAGTCTGATTGGCTGATTCAATCAGCCAATCAGATTTTTCCTACCTTAATTCCGATTGGCTGATAGAATCTTATCAGCCAATCGGAATTCGAGGGACGCCATCTTGGATGATAATAAGAGTTATATTTAGATGTATTTAATTAATATTTAAGTTAGGGGGGTGTTAGGGTTAGACTTAGGTTTAGGAGTTAATAATTTTATTATAGTGGCGACTGTGTAGGGGGGCAGGATAGGGGTTAATAAATGTATTATAGGTGGCGACGGTGTAGGGGGGGCAGGATAGGGGTTAATAAATTTATTAGAGGTGGCGACGGTGTAGGGGGGGCAGATTAGGGGTTAATAAGTTTAATATAGGTGGCGGCGGGGTCCGGGAGCTGCGGTTTAGGGGTTAAACTATTTAGTTGCGGCGGGGTCCGGGATTGGCAGGATAGGGGTTAATAAATTTATTATAGGTGGCGGCGGTATAGGGGGGGCAGGATAGGGGTTACTAGGTATAATGTAGGTGGCGGTGGGCTCTGGGAGCGGCGGTTTAGGGGTTAATACATTTATTATAGTTGCGGCGGGGTCTAGGAGCGGCGGTTTAGGGGTTAATAACTTTATTTAGTTGCGGGGGGCTCCGGGGGCGCCGGTATAGGGGGTAGAACAGTGTAGTTTAGTGTGGGTGCTTAGTGACAGCTTATCAATAAAGCTGGGAAAAAGCCGAAGAGCAGCGAGATCAGATGAGTGATAACTATCACAGTCCACTGCTCATCGCCTCGTACTTGGTGCGCAGCTTTTTTTTTTTTAAAAATATCATTTTTATTAGGGAAAGCAAAAACAGAATGCACAGAGGACACATAGATTCAATGTACAGTTTACAATTAGTAGGTAAGATTACAGTATATAACAATAGCAGGAGTAAACATAATCATGAGGAGTGCTGTTCTCTGATACATATTAACATTTCCTGGTGCGCAGCTTTTTGACAGCTTTATTGATAACTTTGGCGAGCGTATTCAGGTCCGCGGTGGCGATGGTAGGCGAGCTTAGGCGGGCGTATTGGGGCCAGCGATGGCAGGTAAGTAGACACGTTGATAACTAGGCCCCTAGGACTGTAGGAAGGTTTCCATCTTTCTATTCAGGTTCAATTATGCTCTTTTTTGGAGTACAATTTAAGATGGCTTCTGAGGGCAGTTTTCTCTTTCCAGTGTATCTGCAGTACAGGTGTGACGAGAGACATCCCTTGAACTGGATTTAGGTTCTTTCTCGCTCGAGAGTGTGAGTTCCATTCCAGTTGGAAACGGAATTTGAGGCACTTGCCTCAAATATCTTGGGAGTATTATTCTCCTTTAGTTCTAGAGGGCCAGTTTAGAACGAACAGAGGACCTGAAAGATTTTATTGTTTTTCTTGATGGGACTTTCTCAAGTCTGAGTCCCTTCATCCTAGACAGACTTTAGGTCTCGGAGTACTTCAAGACAATATAGTTCAGGTGTCTTCCTTGCTTCGAGGAACTTCTCTTTTAAGAGATCTTGTCCTATCTTCTTTCCCAGGGTGGGGAAATGAATCGGGAGAAGAGTTCCCTTGTTTCATATCCAGGGATCTTTAATTTAAGTCTACCGCCTCCATTCCATGATTGCTTCTGCTTCCTTCTGATTTTGGAAGTTATGTGGGACCAATTCGGGTCTATCCGTGGATGGGAGTCTGCTTGGGACCACCAGGTGCGGTAGGTTATTTTCTTTCAAGATTCTATATCTAGGAGCATTTCTTTTTTCTCTATCTTCTGTGTCTGTCCGTCCAACAGCAAGCTCTGGTGGTCCAGTACATAGCTTGTCCATCTTGCAACCAGCAAGTTTGGATCGAGCTGCAGTTGTTTTACCTTCACTTTTAGTGACTCAAGGTTGGAGGGTATCGGTCTGATGTTTATCATGGACATCTTACCCTTTGCTAATTTCCTTAGGATGGAGAGCTTTCGGTTCTGTCACAGTAGATAGATGTAGATCAGTTATCGAGAGACTTCCCCCGTGATGGTTTCGGGTGTATCTGTACCAAGGCACGGGTTCTAAAGATATTCCTGGGTTATGTGTCTTCGGACATCATCCCGCTGGGCTAGGAAGCAGTATGGGCTGTTTAAGGCGCAGGGCTTATGAAATTAGTGTCTGCTCTCTGCTTTAACTTCTTGGAGTTGAGAGCGATTTGAATGTGCTGATGAATGGCTTCTGTGTTTCCTTTTTCCAGTCGGTATACGTCACCTTAATGGTTTTTCATTTACCACCCGGAAGGAACTCAGAGTTCCTTTGCCATGTAGAGGGTGACTTGGATTGTTTGTGGGCGGATGCTCACAATTGCTGTCTTTTTCCTTCCACATTCCTGGAGAGGATGCTTCATCTGGTTGTATTCTCCGCCCTGGCTGCTCTGTTAGTTGCTTGGGTGGTCCCTTGAGAACTGAGGTTTATATTCCTGTTCTCCCTGTTTGCTCTCTCCCACGAGGTTTCGCTCGTATTAAACTGGAGAGAGCATTGGTGATCTTATAGTTTCTGCCTGGCCTCGCAGGATCTGGTATGCATATCTAGTGGAGATGTCGTCCCTACCTCTGTGGAGACTTCTTCTCAGGGATGATCTTCTGCTTCGGGAGTTCTCCCTTCATCTGTGTCTCGCTTGTCTGAAGCTTACTGCTTGGGGATTGAATGTTTGATTTTAGCCAGGTATTGTTTTTCTGAGTTGGTTGAGTCTTTGGTTCAGGCTTGCAAGCCTGTTACTAGGGGGATTTTTTATAAGAAATGGCATGAATATCTTATGGTGTATATCTAGTAGATACTCCTGGAGGGAGGTTAGGATTCAAGGATTTGTCTTCTCCAGGAAGGCCTTGAGAAAGGGTTATCTGTCAGCACCCTTAGGGGTGAGATCTCTGCTCTTTCCATTTCTCTACTCAAGTGTCTGGCAGTCATGCCAAATGTACTATCCTTTTTTCTGATTCTGGTCAGTATCAGACCTGTGTTTGAATCAGTTGTTCCTCCTTGGCGTTTTAACTTTTGTTTTTAAAGTTTTACTCAGGCTCTGTTGAGCCTATGCATTCTATAGATATTGAGTTCTTATCTTGGAAAGTTTTGTTTTTTACTGTTCTTTCGTCTGCTCGGAGAGTTTTTGATCTCTCAGCTTTGAAGTGTGACTCTCCTTATCTTTTATTTCCTTCAGATATGGCAGTTCTCCGTATCAAATTTGGTTTTCTTCTAGCGACTGTTTCGGAATAGAATGTTAATCAGGAAATTGTTGTTCCTTCTATCTGTCCTAACCCTTCTTCTCATAAGGAAGGGTTGCTACACAACTTAGACGTTGTGATTGCTCTTAAGCTTTTATTCGCAGGCTTCAATGGATCTTCATCAATCTCCTGCCTTGTTTGTTTGCCTTTCTGGGAGATGTGAAGGTCAGAAAGCTTTTGCTACTTCTCTGGTTGAGAAGTGTTATTCATTTGGCATATGAGTCTGCTGGACAGCTGTCCCTTGAGAGAATTAAGGTTCATTCCTCCAGGGCGGTGTCTTTTGGTTGGGCCTTCAAGAATGAGGCCCCTATGGAGCTGATTTGTAAGGCTGTGACATGGTCTTCTTTGCTCTCTTTTTCTAAATTCTTTATATTAATTTTGCCTTGGTTGAGGTTTCCTTTGGGAGAAAGGTTATGCAGACAGTGGTGCCTTCTGTTTAGGTTACCTGTCTTGTCCCTCCCTTATCAGCTGTGTCCTCTAGCTTGGGTATTGATTCCCAACAGTAATTGATGATGTTCCGTGTACTCACCGTGTCATTAGACAGAAAACAAAATTTATGCTTACCTGATAAATATATGTATTTATTTCTTGACACGGTGAGTCCACGGCCCGCCCTGTTTTTCAGACAGTTTTTTGTTATATAAACCTCAGGCACCTCTGCACCTTGTGTTGCTTTCTTTCTCTCCTTTCCCTTTGGTCGAATGACTGGGGGATTGTGGGTAGGAAGTGATATTTAACAACTTTGCTGTGGTGCTCTTTGCCTCCTCCTGCTGGCCAGGTGTGATATTCCCAACACTAATTGATGATGATGCGTGGACTCACCGTGTCAAGAAATAAATACATTTATCAGGTATGCATAAATTTTGTTTTTTTTCCCCCCTCTCCAGTCATTTAAAGTGTTGAGAAAGACAAATAAAGCAATACAAGTCTTAGTGATCCACCCCAAATGTCCTAAAATACCTTGTAAGGGATCTCCATAGAGCATCTACATAATGATATCATTTAGATACATTTTCACCCTGGGCGTCTGACCAGGGGCATAATCAGACCTCTCTGGGGGTAAAGGCTATGGTAGGGTCTTCAATTTCAACAGGGCAATCATCAGAAACGGAGCCAGCAGCCACATCGAAATAAAAGGAGCCTCTTATCTGTGCAGGCAAATCATCCTTCACATTGGTTAGTCTTTTCCAGAAGGTATGCTCAGCATTTCTTAACAAATATGGTGGTAGTTTTCTGTACAGCAACATTGTGGTGGCCATCTTTGAAACCCTACCAAAATATTGTAAAGGCAAATGCGTAAACTTCCCTTATACTGTTAGACATGATACAGGTGGAGTGATGCTATTACCGATTACACTGGGCCATGTGATCAAGTTAAACTGGTACTGGAAGCAGTCCGTAAGTTCTTCATTATCCAAATGAGAAAACACTTGATCACTGGATCTAGCGAGACGCCTGTCACACTACGCCATACCAGAAGAGACCAAAGAAATGGTTGTGTCTTAGAATCATAACTAACAGGAAGCATTGAGCTTTACATTGCTTATTAAGATTTATGCCCAGAATTTATCCTTAAGGAGTGTCGCAAATTCTGCTAGGGAACTAAAACTAGTTACTGTAAAATTGTTCTAAAAAAATGTATGTGATATTATATAGCGGATATTCTTCTCAACCATACATATAAAATTAATTTATTCAATGTGAGACAAAGAGTTTATTCTAATTAAAATCAATTTAACACAATTTAAAACTTAGGGACATCTACCTTAAAATACTCCTGCAGTATAAGTCGATGTGCAAATAGTATATTCCTCCAACAAATTTTAGTCCTAAAAGCTAATATAAACTAAGCCCTCTTTAGGACTACGCTATCGTTCTGAATATTCAGAAATCTAATCAAATAAAAACTCAAAATTTAGTAGATTGTTAAGCGTTCAATACCCCTAGACTGTTTCCCGTGCTCTCTGCCTTTATCCTACGCACAAACACAGTGAATTCACCAGACTGTTCGCACAGCCCATTGTGTACTGCTCCCGACGTGGTGTTTCTGGCGTTCAAAAGAGCTTCTCCCAGGTCCAGTCACGTGACCGCAAGTCTTGCGGTAATTGGTTATAGTGTTTTGTATCCTCTTATGTAGCTTATGTTCTTCGCCGCTCCGGTTGGAGTTATTTGACAGATAATTAATAAGTTCCAACTGAAAACCCACAATGCGTCAACGAATTTCACCCGTCATATCATTAATTTTCTTCTTAAATGAAAAGAGTCAACAGCTGCATTCATTACTTTTGGGAAGAAAAAACCTGGCCAGGAGGAGGAGGCAAAGATACCCCAGCCAAAGGCTTAAAGGGACACTGAACCCAAATTTTTTTCTTTCGTGGTTCATATAGAGCATGCAATTTTAAGCAACTTTCTAATTTACTCCTATTATCAAATTTTCTTCGTTCTCTTGCTATCTTTATTTGTAAAAGAAGGCATTTAAGGTAAGAAGCCAGCCAATTGTTGGTTTAGAACCCTGGAGAGAACTTGTTTATTGATGTTGTCCAATCAGTAAGGACAACCCAGGTTGTTCACCAAAAATGGGCCGACATCTAAACTTACATTCTTGCTTTTCAAATAAAAATACCAAGAGAATGACGAACATTTGATAGTAGGAGTAAATTAGAAAGTTGCTTAAAATTGCGTGCTCTATCTGAATCACAAAAGAAAACATTTGGGTTCAGTGTCCCTTTAAATACTACTCCCTACATCCCCCAGTCATTCTTTGCCTTTCATCCCAGGAGGTTGACAGAAGTGTCAGAAGTTTGTTTTTTTGTCTCTTATAGAGAGTAGTACTCTTCGACATGGGACAGGAGTTTTAAAGGGACAGTCAAGTCCAAAAAAAACTTTCATGATTTAAACAGGGAATGTTATTTTAAACAACTTTCCAATTTACTTTTATCACCAATGTTGCTTTGTTCTTTTGGTATTCTTAGTTGAAAGCTAAACCTAGGAGATTCATATGCTAATTTCTTAGACCTTGAAGACTGCCTCTAATCTGAATGCATTTTGACCACTAGAGGTCATTAGTGCATGTGTTTCATATAGATAATATTGAGCTCATGCTCGTGAAGTTACCCTAGAGTGAGCACTGATTGGCTAACAAGTCTGTCAAAACAACTGAAACAAGGGGGCAGTTTGCAGAGGCTTAGATACTAGGTATTCACAGAGGTAAAAACTGTATTTCTATAAAAGTGTTGGTTATGCAAAACTGGGGAATAGGTAATAAAGGGATTATCTTTCTTTTTAAACAAAAAAAATTCTGGTGTTGACTGTCCCTTTAAGTAATCCTGTCAGTCTCTCAGTGAGGGCCTGGATGAAAGCTAGAGTCCGGAGATGCAGAAAGAGTCTTTCTGCAAAAATATCCCAACTCATTTTAACAGCTCTACAAGCAATCAGCGTTGTCGAACTTCGCTTTGCTGCCTGCTTTCTTCTGTCAAGTCCATGGCGGAGGTGATGCTACTATCTGTCACACTTGAAGGGCCATGTTCCTGTTTCAACGGCATAGATTCTGTTAAGATCGTTTAATTTTACTTTTTAATGAATGTACTGTCATACAAATGTTTCCAGAGAGGTGCCTACCTTGCGGGATTTACTAGACTATAGGGTCTCAGTGAGAGTTCTTTTGTATCTTGGAATCAAGGGTTAATATCTCCTGAGGGGGATTATTGAACAGGATTTTTTTTAATCATGTTTGTTATGTGATTCAATCTGCTTATGTGTATTGTTAACTGGGCTCATGGCTTGGAACATAAAGGCCTTTGGAAGTGACGCAACCTTATGGTTGGGTGCGCTTTTTTGGACTGTACGTTTCACCTTGTGACTGGGCGTGATTACGTTCTGGTCTTCCATTTCCGCATTTCTGACCGTGTGCCGACGGAAAACTTCTAGTCCGCAGGGGTCTGGTTCATAGGAGGTAGTGAGTGCCCCAGCCATTGTGGGTGTCAGGTGCTGTTTAGTTTTGTTTTTTCTTATAGTCCATATTTGCATATTCTCTACCCAGTTATGGAGGATTCTGATGCTGAGACTGTTCAAATTTCAGATTCGGATTCTTCGTCCTGTGAATAATCTGGTTTGGCCTCGTTGACACATGTCAATCGGTTATGTTCAGTATGCTGTATTAGTGCACCTTGTTCCTTGGGCTTGGGGAATCAAGGGACAGCTGAGCCATCTGCCTCATCTGCTCTGGGTGCCCTGTCCTCCGAGAGGTAAGTTTCCTACCGCTCCCTTCTACTACACATGCGGATAACCCAGATTATGTTTATCCTTCCTTGCAGGGCGGCTTGTTCCCCCCAGAGGTTGCAGCACGTTTTTGCTTCCACATATTTTTGGCGATTATTCGTCTGCAGAGTCCAGACGTTTATTTGCAATTGTGCTTGTGCCCTATTCTCCCGGGTCTCCCGGCCTTGGAAGGGCCTGTACAGTTCCCTGCGGGTGTAGCTGTCCCTGAGTGTTGTGCCTTTTGTTACAGAATAGCGTGCCTTCACGTATTACTCAGACATGTTTTTCAGTTATTAGACGACCCTATCCTTAATGGATACGGGAATCCACAGTCTTCTACTTCGAATGGCTCACCTCATTAGACATGAGGGGATGTAATAATCTCCTGATTGTCTGTTATTGAGATCCTTCCCAGTTTTGTTGGAAGATCAGGGTTCCGTTTGGCTGGTCCTGCGGGTAGGCCTGTTTGTTCTTGGGCGTTAACCTATGGGTTGCCTTATATTTTCTTTTATCCAATTAGGATGTCTTTTATTTTTGTTTATATGTTTCCTTCGGGAACTTTCTGGGATCGATACTCACTGTCACTTCTGCGGAAGTTTGTTAAGGGACATGTTAATCCTATGTTTTTCTGTTCTTCCTTCCCCTCTGGGGGAGGATTTATGAAACTTGACAGTTAGGACCCTGGCGGCAGGCTGGTCCTGCTTGGGTTTTTCTGTCTCGTGGATGTTCAGACCTGTGGCGCCGTTTTGTTTGGCTGGTCCGATCGAGGCGCTGAGTGTTTCTTGTTTTTGTCAACAAGTTCAGCTAAGCATTCTAGAGGACCTGTGGGTCCGTGAATCAGGAAAGATTGTTTCAGTCCTTATTAGCCCTCAATCTGGTTGACTGGGTCAGTGGAGTTCCGCTGCGTCACTCTCTTGTGTCTGATATTATCGGGACCTAGAGTTTCCTCCCCCATGCTGTGGAGGGTTGGAGGGCTTAGCGCCCTCTTGCCGCCGATTTGGGCGGTTTGGCCTTCTGCGGCTCTGGGAGCAGCTGCGGCTATTTGCACATTGACTGCGTAATATCAAGCTGTTTTCATGAGACCTTTTTGGTTCCTTCGTTTCTCCGTGTGGGTTGGGTCTCCTTTTATGGACCGGGTTTTCCTTCCGGGAGATGGTTGTTCCCTCTTAGGGACTCTGGGCGTGGTCTCCTTTGGGCTCTGCTTAGGGTTCTTCCCCGGAGCTGGGGATGCTCCGCATCCTTTTCTCTCTGTGACCCTCTGATGTATGGAGGTGATGTGGAGACCAGCCTTTGCTCGAGTGTTTTTGGCCTCGAGGTATCCCCTTGCTTGTGGTCCTGTGGCTCTAGAGTTATTGTACGACTTTTAACGCCTTAGCTCCTTTGGAGCTTTGGACTTCGGCAAGGGGTGGTCTCTTCCTTTGGACGGGACTTGCGAGTTATTCTCGTTATTCTGGTTGATCTGGATATTGCATTGATTTCTCCCTGTGGGTCTGTTTTTTATATTAGACGGGGGTTAAGTTATTGAGGAGGTTGGAACTGGGAGGTTGGAACTGAGAGTTAACCTTTCAGAGAGGGGTATTCTCTCTGGGTTGTTACGTTCCATCTGGAGTCTTGCTGGCTCCGTGTTGAGACTATGTCGGGCCCTTTGCTAGATTCCTTTGGGTCTACGGCCTTGTTGTCTGTTTCTAAGGAGTCGGGTTGGCAATCGTGCTCTGTTGGGATGGCTGTGGCCATTCTTCCGCTCGTTTTTGAGCTGGTGTTGAGGTTCTTCTGTTCCCCTGTTCAGACCCTGACGCTTGGGCTGGCCTACCTGGCAGTAGGTTCTGAAATTCGTTGTCATCTTCCGGATCTAGGTTGGCATAGTTGCTAGCTCCCTGTGCTTGCAAGCAGGAGGTCCAGGGTTCTAATCCACCTTCTAGTTCTGGTTGTAACCTCTCATTCTTGGGGGTGCAGTGGGCCTCGTTGAGGTTATGTGCTTCCTCCTTTTGGAGACCTATGTGTAGGTCTGGCGGCTTAGATTGCCTAGAGAGTAGAGTTTTTTTGGCAATCTGTTCTCTTGCTGGCCGCTTTTTACTTCTCAGCAGGTATTCTTCTGTGTCATCCTGATGATGGCTGCGTGTTCTTGACTCAGGGTTTTTCATCTCGGTCTGTTACACGTTTTTTTGTTTCGGAATAATTCAGTATTCTACGTTCTCACGATGTGAGGACTTCAGTTGTCTTTCGGTGCTTTGCACGATGTTGAGAGAAAAGTTTCTCTGTTCCGATTGCCCGGTCCTAAACCTCTGGTTTCTGCTTGGTCTGGGCATAGCCTCCCTTTGTTTGTTAGGACCCATTTGGGTCTTTGTGAGCTGGGCTTGCTATTGGGGGTTTTCCTTCTATGAATTTTTGGGGACCTTTCGGTTCTTCCTTGCCCTATCCCCTGGGAGTTTAGGCTGGTGTTCCCTTCGTTAGTGAGAGGTGAGTGGTGTGGGACCGACTGTTGGGCGACTGTGTCTCCAAGAGGACTGTTGGCTCAGTTGAGTCAGATTTTGCGGTCTCTAGCTAGGCTTCTGGACTATCTGCGGGTCAGTGTCCTTGGGGCTTTTCTTTTTCAAAGTTTTCTCGGCTTCTGACAAAGCGGGGTTTTTGTTGGGTAGTGGTTCAGGCTTGGTGCCCTCAGAATGGGCCGCCTATTGTTCCCTTCCGTCTTAGTATTCAGTGTCCTCTGTGGCTTGGGTATTGTTTTCCCAAAAACAATGCAGCTGTGGACTCTTTCCATTTAAGAAGAAAAACTTAAATTATGCTTACCTGATAATTTTCTTTTCTTCTGATGGAAAGAGTCCACAGCTCCCCACCTGTATTTTTTATGTGGGGCGTCATTATTTATTCTTCTGGTACCTTTCACCCTGATATTTCTTCTACTGTTCCTTGTTCCTCAACAGAATGACTGGGGGATGAGGGAAGTGGGAGGAGTATTTAAAGGGACACTGAACCCAATTTTTTTCTTTTGTGATTCAGATAGAGCATGCAATTTTAAGCAACTTTCTAATTTACTCCTATTAGCAAATGTTCTTCATTCTCTTGGTATCTTTATTTGAAAAGCAAGAATGTAAGTTTAGATGCCGGCCCATTTTGGTGAACAACTTAGGTTGTTCTTGCTGATTGGTGGATACATTCATCCACCAATAAACAAGTGCTGTCCAAGGTTCTGGACTTTCTTTTTCAAATAAAGATAGCAAGAGAACAAAGAAAAATTGATAATAGGAGTAAATTAGAAAGTTTCTTAAAATTGCATGCTCTATCTGAATCACAAAAGAAAAAAATTGGGTTCAGTGTCCCTTTAAGCCTTTGGCTGGGGTGTCTTTGCCTCCTCCTGGTGACCAGGTTCTTATTTCCCAAAAGTAATAAATGCAGCTGTGGACTCTTTCCATCAGAAGAAGAGAAACTTATCAGGTAAGCATAATTTAAGTTTTATAGGACTAAATGGACTTTCTAATTGTTTTGTTTCTTCAACCACTTCCTTCAAGTTCCTTAAGGTGGTATTGATCATTTTACTTCAAAGTATGTCTCTTCATTTGTCTTAAGGAAGTATTAACCTTAATCCAACAATAATGTGTATGGCATCTATATACATACTTCATACATTTAAAAATTATTTAAACATAAAAGCAAATAAAACATCTAAATCTGAGTTAGACCACCAGGTTATAGGGTCTTTAATATATATATATATATATATATATATATATATATATATATATATATATATATATATGATAGCAGATGAAGAGCACTCTCACTTAAATCCAACTTCCAGGGTGCAAACAGTAAATCAATAATTATAAGCAATGGAGTGCACTCACTGGTCTTTTAAACAAACGTGTAGTTTAATGTAACGTTTCGGGGACCGTATCCCCTTCCTCATAGGAAGGGGATATTGGTCACCGAAACGTTACATTAAACTACACGTTTGTTTAAAAGACCAGTGAGTGCACTCCATTGCTTATAATTATATATATATTATATGTCCTGCTTCCATATATAATAACGTCTCTTTGAAGTTCCCCTATCTCCAATTTTCTTTCAGCTTACAGACTCCCCCAAAATGTAAAGACATTAAGATTATTTCCGTGTATTTTCCTAATTTGTTTTATATATGTGCGAACCTAAATCTCCTTTTTTAATACAGCAGATATGTTCCCTTATTCTATCCCTTAGGAGTTGTGTTGTTTCCCCCAAGTACTGTCTTTTACATATGTAAAATGCCCTTATCAGAACATCTAGTAGTTTTGTTAATCTTATAAAACCAGTTTGGGTGGAAACAAACTAATTTTTCTTTACGGCATATTAGCAAACCCTACAGGTAAAACATGGTAAGAAACATTTCAAAATATTGTTTAAAAGGGCTTTTTCTTTCATTATCTTTTTTCCCTTTTAAATTCACTAGGGGCAAGTTAATTAGCTGATCAGGACCTGTTACTGGAGGAGCTAATCTGGACTTGTTACTTGAGTGACTAATCTAGATTTGTTACTGGAGGAGCTAATCTGAACTTGTTACTCTGGAGGGGCTAATCTGAATTTGTTACTGGAAGAGCTAATTTGGATTTGTTACTGGAGCAGCTAATCTAGACTTGTTACTGGGGAGGGGCTTATATGGACTGTGACACAAAGCCAGTTGCTTATTTTTCAACCCAGCCACTCAGGGGTTAGAAAGACAGTTCCTAGCCACAAGTCCCAATATTTATTTTTCTTTCTTGCCCTTTTAAACTCTGTACCCCATCCCTTCACACAAGCACTATTTTCAGGACATTTTTCTAGCTGCCAGGGTGTATTTTATTATTGAACCCGCGGTACCGCCTACTAATCCTGACTACGCTACATTGTGAGCTCCCGGTAAACACAAAAAGGCTTGTCACTCCCGCTTTAAAATAATACCAAACACTTCGGGGTGATCTCACTAGAAGCCATGCACTTCACCGTTAAAGTTACCAGATATAAAAGGGGCAGGGCTAAATGCTATGCCCGGGAAACCTTATCTCCCATTGATGTGTGTGTGTATGTGTTTATTTATGCGTGTGTGTGCATATGTGTTTGTATGTATGAGTATGTATGTGTGTATGAGTGTGTGCATATGTGTGTGTATGTGTTTATTTATGCGTGTGTGCGCATATGTGTGTGTATGTATGCGTATGTGTATGAGTGTGTGCATATGTGTGTGTATGTGTTTATTTATGCGTGTGTGCGCATATGTGTTTGTATGTATGAGTATGTGTGTGTGTATGAGTGTGTGCATATGTGTGTGTATGTGTTTATTTATGCGTGTGTGCGCATATGTGTTTGTATGTATGAGTATGTGTGTGTGTATGAGTGTGTGCATATGTGTGTGTATGTGTTTATTTATGCGTGTGTGCGCATATGTGTGTGTATGTATGCGTATGTGTGTATGTGTTTATGTGTGTATGTGTGTGTATGTATGAGTGTGTGTTTGTATGAGTATGTGTATCTGTGTATATATACGCGTGTGCGTGTATGTATGTATGTGTGTGTGTGTATGTGTTTATGTGTGTATGTGTGTGTATGTATGAGTGTGTGTATACAGGGCCATAACTATGATATAGATCTGTAATTGCCACTGTAAAATGAGAAATGTTGAGAAGAAAACACACAAAACTGGAATATAAATGTAATTACACCCTGTATATGATCACTTTTACAACATTCTAAGTAAAAACTAATATTCTTTTACACAGTTATTGATAGAAACAGTTAAAAGGTAACACAACACACGCCTGCAGTGTGCTCCAAGGTGTCCTAGGGAGTTTGGCGGAGGTACGTGGACGATTTGCTAAACTACTACATATTGTTACTGGAGAAGATAATCTGGACTTCTTACTGAGGGGGCTAATCTGAATTTGTTACTGGAGGAGCTAATCTGAATTTGTTACTGGAGAAACTAATCTGAATTTGTTCCTGGGGGGCTAATCTGAACATGTTACTGGATGGTTAATCTGAGTTTGTTACTGGAGGAACTAATCAGGACTTGTTACTGGGTGAGCTAATCTGAATTTGTTACTGGGGTGGCTAATCTGGACTTGTTATTGGGTGGTCTAATCAGGACATGTTTATTTAGGAGTTTATCTGGATTTGTTATGGGGCAGCAAATCTGATTTTGTTATTGGATGAGATAATCAGGATTTTTTACTGGAGCAGCTCATCTGGATTTGTTACTGGAGTAGCTAATCTGGACTTGTTACTGGAGCAGCTAACCTGGACTTGTTAGTGAGGGAGGGGGGCTAATCTGTACTCGTTACTGGAGCAGCTAAAATTGACTTGTTACTGGAGCAACTAATCTGGACTTGTTACTGAAGGAGGGGGGCTAATCTGGATTTGTTACTGGAGCAGCTAATCTGGACTTGTTATTGGGGGCTAATCTGATTTTGTTATTGGAGGCAGGGCCATCTTTAACACAAGGCAAAAGGGGCAGCTGCCCAGGGCCCAGTCTTTTTTAAAGGGGGCCCAATAGTCCTAAACAAAATTGGTTTATGCCAGACTGCTGATGTCATGTCACACACATGGCAATAAAGGATAGAGTCCAGCACAAAGCACAAGTCCTCAAAGTGGTGAGAATATTTCCTCAGAGTGACTGCCACACTCCAATATCGTAGTACAAAAAGGAAAGAGAGGAAATATTTCTCATATAATCCAAGTCTTTTATTGATACAGGATCAGACAAAGAAAGACACAACGTTTCGGGGTCAATACCCCTTAGTCATGTGATAAAACACACCCAGAACACACCTGTTTAAATAGGTTAATCAATTAACCCCTTAATGCAACCTGCATAGTAATTTTATCACAGTAGTATATTAACCCTGACACCTGCTGGTCAGGTGTTTAATGGCATGTCAATTAAAAACAAAACTGTTGATCAAATAAGCCTACCAGGTAAAGCAAGATTTTTACAGTTATTCAGTGAGTCTAAATTAAATGTGAGCACAAACAGAAAAAACTTCTCAAATAGTTACAAATTATGAATCATAAATTTGCATACAGAGTTACATAATGAAGTACAATAGAGTGATGGACAAATATATATTACAAGGTCCACCATGCATACATTTCTCAAATGAGAAAGTTGGATTTGATGAGGGTACCAATTTCATTTCATTAACACTTAATATGGATCGCAATGCTTCCAAGAGATATATACTAAAGACCTAGAGTGAAAACTCATAACCTAAATAATATCTCAATAGAAAACAGACCAATTAATCTCTCTGTTCATTCCCTTCGGTTCCAGGGTATCTAATTTAAAGATCCAATAGGATTCACGTTGTTTCAATAATTGTGTCCTATTACCTCCACGTCTAGGAATTTTGACGTGGTCGATAATCTGGAACCGAAGCTGACTGATGTTATGGCCGGCAGACAAAAAATGATGTGCCACAGGGGCAGTGGTGACCTTACACCTGATGTTACTCTTGTGTTCGGTTATGCGGTCGCCCACCCGTCTGGTGGACTCCCCTATATAGGCCCGCCCACAAGGACATTTGATCATATAGATTACAAAACTGGTGTTGCATGTATAGTAATCTCTATACCTAAATTTATGTCCTGTTAGCGGGTGTGAAAAATAGGGGCTTTTGATAATAGATCCACAATTAGTGCAGCCCAAACAGGGAAAACAGCCCAGACTTTTCTTGGTGATATATCCCTGTTGGGGGGTTCTGCCAGGACCCACGTCCGCCTTCACAAGGGTATCTCTCAAACTTCTATTCCGCTTATAGGCTGGCATGGGGTATTGACAGAACTCCTCAACATTAGGAACACAGTCCTGTAAAATGTTCCAATGTTTACGTATAATACGTATAATGTTTTGACTTTGTCTAAAAAAACCAGAGACAAACACCATTCTATTGTTCTTGTTCTGTACTGACTTTGGTTTAAACAAAATATCCCTATCTATGGCAGAAACATCATTCATAGTCTCCTCAATCAATGTGGGTGGGTATCCCCTCTGGATGAACTTATCACCCATCTCTTTAAGTCGGAGCTGTGACCTATCAGCATCATCCACAATCCTTCTAACCCTGAGCATTTGACTGCGTGGGAGAGATTTCACCAGGGGTCGGGGATGTGCACTCTCATAGTGGAGTAGACTGTTCCTATCATTACTTTTTCTGAATAAGTCAGTCTTGAAACCCCTACCATGTTTTGTAATAGTCACGTCTAAAAAATCAATGTTGGATTCACTCCATACCAGTGTGAATTTAATGTTATTGGTTGAATGGTTCAAATCCATTACAAAGGACTCCAGAGCTTCAACGTCGCCCAGCCAAATACCAAAAATATCGTTGATGTAGCGCCACCAGGTGCCGCCACATCGACGGAATTCAGAATGCTCAAATACAAATTTTTCCTCAAATGAGTTCATAAAGATATTGGCATAATTAGGGGCGACGTTAGAGCCCATAGCAGTCCCCTGTAGTTGCATAAAAAACTGGTTCTCAAATAGGAAATAGTTATTATACAGGATAATTTCCAAGAGTTGCAAAATGAAGCAAACCTCAGGAGTGGAGTATAACCCACCTGAAGACAGTGCATTACTGACAGCACCGATGCCCCCAGCATGTGTGATTGAAGTATATAGGCTGGTGACATCCAGGCTGAAGAGAATCAGTTTGTCAGTAGTTAATTCCAAGTTGTGCAATTTTGTAAGGAAGTCATTGGTATCCTTGATAAAAGTGCATGACTGCTCCACCAGGGGTCTTAAAATTGTATCCAAATATATTGCTATGTTAGAAAAAATAGAATTTGTCCCTGCAACAATGGGACGACCTGGCGGAGCAGTCATGGACTTGTGGACTTTCGGTAATGCATACAGGACAGGGGTAATAGGGTCCTTCACCTGCAAAAATTGACCAGTTTTCTTATCAATAACTTCAGACCTCAATGCAAAATTAACACACAACTGGATCTCCTGTCGCAATTTAAAGATTGGATTAAAAGAGATAGGCTTGTAAACTGATTGAACACTCAGTTGGCGATAAATTTCATCTTTGTAACTAGACTTATTGAGAATAACAGTTACCTCCTAGACGTGGAGGTAATAGGACACAATTATTGAAACAATGTGAATCCTATTGGATCTTTAAATTAGATACCCTGGAAAAGAAGGGAATGAACAGAGAGATTAATTGGTCTGTTTTCTATTGAGATATTATTTAGGTTATGAGTTATCACTCTAGGTCTTTAGTATATATCTCTTGGAAGCATTGCGATCCATATTAAGTGTTAATGAAATGAAATTGGTATCCTCATCAAATCCAACTTTCTCATTTGAGAAATGTATGCATGGTGGACCTTGTAATATATATTTGTCCATCACTCTATTGTACTTCATTATGTAACTCTGTATGCAAATTTATGATTCATAATGTGTAACTATTTGAGAAGTTTTTTCTGTTTGTGCTCACATTTAATTTAGACTCTGTAAAAACAAAAAATCTGTAAAAATCTTGCTTTACCTGGTAGGCTTATTTGATCAACAGTTTTGTTTTTAATTGACATGCCATTAAACACCTGACCAGCAGGTGTCAGGGTGTGTTTATCACATGACTAAGGGGTATTGACCCCGAAACGTTGTGTCTTTCTTTGTCTGATCCTGTATCAATAAAAGACTTGGATTATATGAGAAATATTTCCTCTCTTTCCTTTTTGTACTACGATATTGGAGTGTGGCAGTCACTCTGAGGAAATATTCTCACCACTTTGAGGACTTGTGCTTTGTGCTGGACTCTATCCTTTATTGTCATATTTAGTTTCACTGCCTGAATCCGTGCACTGGTCTTTAAAAATGTCTATGAATGATGAAATTTCCGGCTCTCAGACCTTTGCTTACTCCGATCTGGAAGCCTCCAGGATCACCACTTTGGTATGTGGGTCACGCAGCTTTTTGCATACAGCACCGGTAGAAGCAGCGGGAGCACAATATGAGAAATTATCTAAACGTTTACTAACGTATGGTCTCCATGCAACAACTTTGGCAGAGTACTTCAGAGTTAAACGCATCCCACGGGGATTGCGGATGAGCACCCGTCCCACATTGCTGAAAGAAAATACTGAGTATTGCCGTAAATTTGAGCACATCTTAAACAAATGCTCATTTGATCTTATTGTTCTTACGGTTGAATACTTACAGTTGGAAATCGATGAGCTCAAGGGTTCCATTACCAAGCTGGAGGAAGAGATGAAACAGTCCGCCTCTGAGGTGGATTTTGACAAGCTGATGGCTGATAACCGGAGCCTCCTGGCCGAGATGAAAAAAAACATTGAAGAACGGAAAAGAATGAAGTTCCAGCGTGACGAGCAGGATTACTCATCAAACCGCTTCTATAGATGGATCTATGATCCACAGGGTAAGATGCGACTTTAGGCATCCGGCCAGAGGAGACGTCATCAACACCCGCCGGGGGCGGCAAGCAACAGCAGCTCTGACTCCTCGGATTTTACACAGAGCGATGGCGAAGGGGTTCCAGGAAACGTGGCGGCCGCAAACACAGGCGGAAACCAGACGGCAAAGGTGAGATCGACAGGGAAGCCTCAATTTGTGAGGGTAACACGATCCTGCAAGACATAGTCATAAACAGTTCTGACTATCATCTTGATGACTATGAGACGGCTGTATTGCAGAAGGGCCTGTCGTTTTGCCCCGCAAGTGATTTCAACCCCTTTGAAACTTACATGGACATTTATCGGTTCTTTAGAAATATCCGATTAAAGCATTGGTATGCTTCATCAAATGGGACTCAATTGGGACAGGGTGATGTATATTTGAAACCTAAGTTGTCTTCTGATTTGAAACCTAAGTTGTCTTCTGATTTGATGCAGGGTACTGGGATCATTAAAAATGGTATTGATGCAGCATTATCTGCCCCTATGTTGTCTCTTAACATCAGTGATTTGGGTTTAAGAAACAAAAGTGCTTTTTGCCCACAGCAGACACATTATGGTATTGAAACCTTTAAAAGGTTAGTACTATCTGACATAAAGAAACTACAACAGCGTGTGAGTAAAAAGCACTTGAAGGGTCAATTTAGGGAAAACAATTTCTCTAAAAGTGAGCACCAGGCTTTGTCTAGACTTAGGGGGAATACAGATATCATCTTGAAGCCAGCCGATAAGGGCGGAGCAACTGTTCTCAATAAGTCTAGTTACAAAGATGAAATTTATCGCCAACTGAGTGTTCAATCAGTTTACAACCCTATCTCTTTTAATCCAATCTTTAAATTGCGACAGGAGATCCAGTTGTGTGTTAATTTTGCATTGAGGTCTGAAGTTATTGATAAGAAAACTGGTCAATTTTTGCAGGTGAAGGACCCTATTACCCCTGTCCTGTATGCATTACCGAAAGTCCACAAGTCCATGACTGCTCCGCCAGGTCGTCCCATTGTTGCAGGGACAAATTCTATTTTTTCTAACATAGCAATATATTTGGATACAATTTTAAGACCCCTGGTGGAGCAGTCATGCACTTTTATATAGGATACCAATGACTTCCTTACAAAATTGCACAACTTGGAATTAACTACTGACAAACTGATTCTCTTCAGCCTGGATGTCACCAGCCTATATACTTCAATCACACATGCTGGGGGCATCGGTGTTGTCAGTAATGCACTGTCTTCATGTGGGTTATACTCCACTCCTGAGGTTTTCTTCATTTTGCAACTTTTGGAAATTATCCTGTATAATAACTATTTCCTATTTGAGAACCAGTTTTTTATGCAACTACAGGGGACTGCTATGGGCTCTAACGTCGCCCCTAATTATGCCAATATCTTTATGAACTCATTTGAGGAAAAATTTGTATTTGAGCATTCTGAATTCCGTCGATGTGGCGCCACCTGGTGGCGCTACATCGACGATATTTTTGGTATTTGGCTGGGCGACGTTGGAGCTCTGGAGTCCTTTGTAATGGATTTGAACCATTCAACCAATAACATTAAATTCACACTGGTATGGAGTGAATCCAACATTGATTTTTTAGACGTGACTATTACAAAACATGGTAGGGGTTTCAAGACTGACTTATTCAGAAAAAGTACTAATAGGAACAGTCTACTCCACTATGAGAGTGCACATCCCCGACCCCTGGTGAAATCTCTCCCACGCAGTCAAATGCTCAGGGTTAGAAGGATTGTGGATGATGCTGATAGGTCACAGCTCCGACTTAAAGAGATGGGTGATAAGTTCATCCAGAGGGGATACCCACCCACATTGATTGAGGAGACTATGAATGATGTTTCTGCCATAGATAGGGATATTTTGTTTAAACCAAAGTCAGTACAGAACAAGAACAATAGAATGGTGTTTGTCTCTGGTTTTTGTAGACAAAGTCAAAACATTATACGTATTATACGTAAACATTGGAACATTTTACAGGACTGTGTTCCTAATGTTGAGGAGTTCTGTCAATACCCCATGCCAGCCTATAAGCGGAATAGAAGTTTGAGAGATTCCCTTGTGAAGGCGGACGTGGGTCCTGGCAGAACCCCTCAACAGGGATATATCACCAAAAAAAGTCTGGGCTGTTTTCCCTGTTTGGGCTGCACTAATTGTGGATCTATTATCAAAAGCCCCTATTTTTCACACCCGCTAACAGGACATAAATTTAGGTATAGAGATTGCTATACATGCAACACCAGTTTTGTAATCTATATGATCAAATGTCCTTGTGGGCGGGCCTATATAGGGGAGTCCACCAGACGGGTGGGCGACCGCATAACCGAACACAAGAGTAACATCAGGTGTAAGGTCACCACTGCCCCTGTGGCACATCATTTTTTGTCCGCCGGCCATAACATCAGTCAGCTTCGGTTCCAGGTTATCGACCACGTCAAAATTCCTAGACGTGGAGGTAATAGGACACAATTATTGAAACAACGTGAATCCTATTGGATCTTTAAATTAGATACCCTGGAACCGAAGGGAATGAACAGAGAGATTAATTGGTCTGTTTTCTATTGAGATATTATTTAGGTTATGAGTTATCACTCTAGGTCTTTAGTATATATCTCTTGGAAGCATTGCGATCCATATTAAGTGTTAATGAAATGAAATTGGTACCCTCATCAAATCCAACTTTCTCATTTGAGAAATGTATGCATGGTGGACCTTGTAATATATATTTGTCCATCACTCTATTGTACTTCATTATGTAACTCTGTATGCAAATTTATGATTCATAATGTGTAACTATTTGAGAAGTTTTTTCTGTTTGTGCTCACATTTAATTTAGACTCACTGAATAACTGTAAAAATCTTGCTTTACCTGGTAGGCTTATTTGATCAACAGTTTTGTTTTTAATTGACATGCCATTAAACACCTGACCAGCAGGTGTCAGGGTTAATATACTACTGTGATAAAATTACTATGCAGGTTGCATTAAGGGGTTAATTGATTAACCTATTTAAACAGGTGTGTTCTGGGTGTGTTTTATCACATGACTAAGGGGTATTGACCCCGAAACGTTGTGTCTTTCTTTGTCTGATCCTGTATCAATAAAAGACTTGGATTATATGAGAAATATTTCCTCTCTTTCCTTTTTGTCATGTCACACACAGTCAGTCCTAATACTGTCACAGACAAAAGGTTTCTGCTTAAATTTATTTGTGAGAAACTGTGCCAGACCGTGCCGGTGTCATGTGACATGCCAAGGTTGTGCCTTGTGCTGTTTTAGATGTGCACTGTGCAGCACTGAATGCTAAGCCCTAACTCGGCATCCAGCCAATCCCACTGCATCAGAAAAGGTCCTGCTGGGATTACCACTGTTACCAGTTAACTGCTATGATGGTGGCGATTGTTCTTGGGTAGGGCTGACTTTGGGTGCATACAGCAGAAAGCTGGAGCGGCAGGCACGTGAGGATTTGAGCATCTGTGCAGCTGCAAACACTGCTCTCTTCAGTCTTGAGGCTGTGTGATTCTCACTCTGTATCCATGCAGCCTTGGACAGACAGCATTCATTTTGCTGGTCCGCTTAGCCCTGCTCTTTCTGCTGTGGCCCTAAGATCAACTAACTGAAGTTTCTTAGGGGAACAGTGCTTTGTAGAAAGGTGTCAGTGAGAATAATAAGTGAGTGCACACTCGCCCCTCCCCCATGCAGCATTGTCTAGTGCAGGGTGAGAGGGAACTTGTTCCTAGCAAAGAAGTGACATGTGCTGCTGTGGCTGATGTATAGTGTCATGCTGAGATTTCACACATTAAGGTAAGGTTTATTTTTATAGGATTTTTTTCTCTCTTGCTCAGATTTTACAGCTTCCCATAGTAGTTCTGCTGTTCCAGTCAGTAAACTTATATTTATCTGCACCTCCATGCTTCCTCCTCAGTCTTTACCTTGCTTTGCTCCTGTTGGCTGCCCTAAATCTCTTTAACCAGCTAACCTCACACCAGAATCACATTCAAAAGAATATTAAATTAATCCACAGTGGAGGAATTGATATATTTATTTACTTATTAGTACTGCTTAGATCCAGTTTCACATATTGCAATTTATTTCATTTTTTTAAATGATTAGCCCAGCAGTGGATGATCCACTGCTGGGTTAATAATTTTTAAAAAATTATAAAATAAATTGAATTAGTATTTTTTTGGGATGTTGGGGTGGAGAGCAGAATTGCATGGGGGGCCCAAGAAAATGTTTGCCCAAGGTCCAGTCAATATTAAAGACGGCCCTGATTGGAGAAGGTAAACAGGGGATGTTACTGGGGGGCTAATCAAGACATGTCGCTGGGGGAGTTAATCTAATCTTGTTACTGGGGTATCTAATTTGGATTTGTTACTGGATGAGCTAATCTGGATTTGTTACTGGGGGAGCTAATATGGACTTGTTACTGGGGGAGCTAATCTGGATTTATTACTGGGGGGTAATCTGGACTTGTTACTGGATTAGCTAATCAGGATGTTTTACTGGAGGAGTTGATCTGAATGTGTTATTGGAGGGGTTAGTCTGAATTTGTTACTGGAGGAGCTAATCTTGATTTGTTACTGAGGGGGCTAATCTGGATTTGTTACGGGGTTAATCTGGACTTGTTTCTGGGCGCTAATCTGGATTTGTTACTGGGGGGACTAATCTGGAGTTCTTACTGGAGGAGCTAATCTGAACTTGTTATTGGAGTATCTAATAAGGACATGTTACTTTAGGAGCTAATCTGGACCTTTACTGGGGGACCTAATCTGAATTTGTTACTGCGGGAGCTAATCTGGATTTGTTACTGGAGGAACTAATTTGGATTTGTTACAGGGGGGGCTAATCTTAATTTGTTACAAGGGGTTAATCTGAATTTGTTACTGGGGGGCTAATCTGGATTTGTTACTGGAGGAGCTAATCAGATCTTGTTATTGGAGTAGCTAATCAAGACATGTTACTTTAGGAGATAACATGGACCTGTTACTGCGGGGGGCTTAATCTAAACTTGTTACTGTATTAGCTAATGAGGACCTGTTACAAAAGGAGCTAATCAGGACATGTTACTGGAGGGGCTAATCTGATTTTTTTACTGGAGGAGCGAATCTGGATTTGTTACTGGAAGGGCTAATCTGAATTTGCTACTGGAGGAGCTAATCTGGATTTGTTACTAGTGGTGGTGGTGGGGGGGGGGCTAATCTGGATTTTTGAGGGATTAGCTAAACATGACTTTTTACTGGAATAGCTAATTTGGGTTTGTTACTGGAGGAGCTAATCTGGATTTGTTACTGGAGGGGACTAATAGGGACTGTGACACACAGCCAGTTGCTTATTTTTCAGCCCAGCCACTTAGGGGTTAACAAGACAATTCCTAGCCACAAGTCATTTTATTTATTTTTATTTCTGCCCTTTTAAACTCTGTACCCCATCCCTTCACACAAGCACCATTTTTAGGACATGTTTCTAGCCACTAATCCTGGCTACGCTACATTGTGAGCACCTGGTAAACACAAAAAGGCTTGTCACTCCTGCACCATGTGACCAGAATACACCAAACCTTCTCAGAATGTGTGCCTGAATGAGAGATTTGAAATGATACTAAACACTTGGGGATGCTCCCACTAAAAGCCAGGCGATATGCCTTTAAATTACCCCACATAAAAGTGGGTAGGGCTAAATACTATGCTTGGGAAACCTTATCGCCCGGCGGGATCTTTGCACAAGGGGGAAGAGCAGGTGGAAGTATGTGATTAGCTTTTTGCATGTTTACATTTTACCCCTTGCACTGTATATAAACCCTGTGTATTGTTACTCTCTACTGCACTAAGCCTTGTCTGGTGTTTGTATGGGAGGGAAAGAGCTCCTTCATTACAGAGCTTAATTACTGCATATAGGGCTATTAGTTGAGTAGCCTGGTCCCTGTAGCCCTCTGAAGAAGGGAGAACAGCACAGCGGTAAGGACCAGACCCTCATCTCAGGGTGCAATCCACTAGGTCCCTTTACATGGACTTGTTACTCAGGGGCTAATCTGGATTTGTTTCTGGGGGGCAAATATGGATTTGTTACTGGGGGGCTAATATGGATTTGTTACTGGGGGGCTAATCTGAGCTTGTTACTAGGGGGGTTAGTCTGAATTTTTTATTGGGGTGCTAATCTGGATTTGTTACTGGGGGGGCTAATCTCGACTTTTTACAGGAGGGCTAGTCTAATCTTTTTATTGGGGTCCTAATCTGGACATGTTACTGGGGGGCTAATATGGACTTGTAACTGGGGGAGATAAATCTGGATTTGTTACTGGGGTAGCTAATTCAGATTATTACCCCCAGTAACAAGTCCAGATTAGCTCCTCCAGTAACAAATCCAGATTTAGCTCCCCCAGTAAAAAGTCCTGGTAGAGCTAATCTGAATTTGTTGCTGGATGAGCTATTCTGTATTTGTTACTGGAACACTAAAACTAACTTGTTACTGGAGCAGCTGATCTGGACTTGTTACTGAGGGAGGGGAGCTAATCTGGATTTGTTACTGGAGTAGCTAATCTGAAGATGTTAGTGGAGTAACTAATCTGGACTTGTTACTGGGGAGCTAATCTGGTTTTGCTATTGGAGCAGATAATCTCTACTTGTTACTGGGGGGCTAATCTGGATTTGTTACTGGGGGGGCATTCTGAGTTTGTTATTGGATTTTATCTGGATTTGTTATGGGGCAGCATATCTGATTTTGTTACTGGATGGGCTAATCAGGACTTTTTACTGGAGTACCTCATCAGAATTTGTTACTGGAGCAGCTAACCTGGACTTGTTACTGAGGGAGGGGGGCTAATCTAAACTCGTTACTGGAGCAGCTAAAATTGACTTGTTACTGGAGCAACTAATCTGGACTTGTCACTAAGGAAGGGGGGCTATTCTGGACTTTGTATTGGAGCAGCTAATCTGGACTAGTTACTGGAGGAGCTAATCGGGACCTGTAATTGTAGTAGCTAATCTGGTCTTGTTACTGGGGTATTTTAACTGGACTTGGTATTGGTGCTGTGAATCTGGATTTCTTACTGGGCAAATCTGGACTTGTTACGGGGGGCTAATCTGGATTTGTTGCTGGGGGGAGTAATGTGGATTTGTTACCGGGGGGCTAATCTGGAGTTCTTACTAGTGGAGTTAATCTGAGCTTGTTATTGGAGTAGTTAATCAGGACATGTTACTTTAGGGGTTTATCTGGACCTGTTACTAGAGTTTATCTGGAGTTGTTACAGGGGCAGATAATCTGTATTTGTTACTGGAGCAGATAATCTGATCTTGTTACTGGATGAGCTCATCAGGATTTGTTACTAGAGCAGCTAATCTGATCTTTATACTGAAGGATCTTATCTGGATTTGTTACTAGAGCAGCTAATCATGACTTGTTACTGGAGCAGCTACTCTGAATTTGTTACTGGAGTAGCTAATCTGGATTTTTTACTGGAGGAGCTAATCTAAATTTTCTACTGGAGGAGCTAATCTGGACTTGTTACTGGAGCAGCTAAAATGGACTTGTTAGTGGGGGAGCTAATCAGGACTTGGTATTGGAGCAGATAATCTGGATTTGTTACTAGGGGGGTAATCTGGATTTGCTACAGTGGGCTAATCTGGATTTGTTACTGGGGGAGTAATCTGGACTTGTTACTGGGGGCCAATCTGGAGCTAATCTGAGCTTGTTATTGGAGTAGCTAATCAGGACATGTTACTTTAGGACCTAACTGGAGGAGTTTATCTGGATTTGTTACAGGAACAGTTAATCTGGATTTTTTACTGGAGTAACTAATCTGGAATTCTTACTGAAGGAGCTAATCTGGATTCATTACTGGAGGAGCTAATCTAGATTTATTACTGGAGAAGTTAAAATGGATTTATTACTGGAGGAGGTAATTCTTATAATTTTCAAAGATAAATTACAGGAAAAGAGGGCAAAATAAATAGTGACAGTATATTACAAAGCTTTTGTTTTATAACATAATTAAACATAGTAAAATCTAACTGGGTTTCATGTCCCAGCCGTATTTGTACTGCACACCAGTGTACCACATAGTAATACAGTGAGGTGTCACACCCAGAGCTTCTATCTTGTTATATAGTGATCCATGGACTAGATGCTGTAACTGGTGTCTGTACATTTTATAACCAGCTCTAATGAGCTTTAAATGACACCAGAGATGTTTGTGATACTTGCTGGTTGTGGCATCATTTGTAAATGAAAGTGGCACTTAATGTACTTGCGTATTACTGCATCACTATTACTGTACATATGACAACGTGCACCATCTGTGGTCTTTCACCAAACTCTCACACTGCTGAAGCATGATGAATTAAAGGGACAGGAAACCCCAACATTTACTTTCATGATTTGGATAGATCAAACTTTCTCATTTACTTCCATTATCAAATTTGCTTCCTTCTCTTGTTATTCTTTGCTGAAGGAGCAGCATTGCACTACTGGCAGCTAGCTAAACACATCTAGTTAGCCAATCACAAGAGACAAATGTGTGCAGGCACCAATTAGCAGCAACTCCTACTAGTGTAGGATATGTGCATATTCTTTATCAACAAGGGATACCAAGAGAACAAAGCACATTTGAAAATAGAAGTAAATTTAAAAGTGTCTTAAAATGACCTGCTCTATCTGAATCATGCAAGATTAATTTTGACTTTCCTATCCCTTTAAGTGATAACAAACTGAATTCTCTGGGATTTTTTTTCTGCAACTCTCATGGGTAGAGAAATATTTTTAGTTATAATATTTTAATCTACAGAAAATCAACTAGATTGCTAATGATATCGGTGACATTTTTAATTTGAAATACTAATAAAATCCTCTTGTCCTCTGGGCTAAAGGGGGGACTGTTTGGTGCCATCAGAGGTGACAGTCACACAATCAGGTGACGCATGAGGGCAATGTGCCTGGGTGTTTGGTTGCACAGAGTTATATTATTAAACGGTTGCTGGTTTCATGATGGGGATGAACCTTGTGATGAGAGCAGGAAGTGATGTCACTAGTTTGGGGGCGGGGCTGAGGTCCGGTAGTCTGTGTGGCAGTTAGTTAGTGAAATCAACCTGACTAGATGTATGTTTCTATACTCTGTAATAAAATAGAGTTGTACCATCATTGCTGTGTCCTGCATATGTCCTGCATCTCATGACATGATGTCAGAAGTTCTGGCCTGCGCTTCTGTTCCTGATCGATGACAATGTCAAAGTTTACCCCACCTGAGCCTTTTGACTTCTCTCAGCCTGCAGCTTGGCCCACATGGCGTCAGCGGTTTCAGCACTTCAGGATTGCTTCCAAACTGAACAAGGAGAGTAGTGAAGTACAAGTTAATTCTCTTTTATACTCTATGGGGAAAGATGTGGAGCCAGTGTTCAATGCTTTTACTTTCCAAGAAGGGGAAGAATTTAACTTTGATATAGTTATGGATAAACTCAGTGCCCACTTTGTGCCCAAAAGAAATGTGATTCATGAGAGAGCTTGTTTTTACAAACGTGCCCAGCTTGTGGGAGAATCTGTGGAGTCATTTGTGCGCAGCCTGTATGAACTAGCTGAATTCTGTGAGTTTGGTGTTGCTAAAGAAGAGCAAATCAGAGACAGAATAGTTATTGGAATTGCAGATGCTGAAGTCTCACTGAAGCTGCAGTTAGAGCCTGATTTAACGTTAGATGGGGCTATTAGGATGGCCCGCCAGAGTGAACTGGTGAAAAAGCAAAGTGCTGATCTGAGGTCTGAGAGTATTGTGGATGAAGTGCAACAGTCCAGGAAAACTGCTAGTGAAAGGCACAGTGTGAGCGGTAGATCTAAAATAATGGAAAGGCCTAGAAGTGGATGGGCGCAGCATGCCCGATGCAAACGGTGCTACCGTGCCCATGATCAGAGTGTTATATGCCCGGCCAGAGATAAAAGATGCAGAAAATGTAACAGAATGGGCCATTTTGAAGTGGTGTGTAAAACTGAATACATTAAGGAGATGCAGGTGGACAGTGACCAGGAGGGTCAGGAAGTGTCTTTTGTGGGGTCCGTTGTGGAACGGCCAAGCTCAGAGGAAGATTGGAAAGTTACTTTTACTGTAATGGGAGCCAAAGTTGATTTTAAGATTGACACAGGAGCAGATATCACTGTAGTGTCTTTTGCTGCAATTATGAAACTTCCTCGACAGCCCCATCTGGCGAAGGTTACTACAAGCGTCCATAGTTCTGGTGGCCGCATTGATTGTGCGGGGAAATTTCTTGCCAGCTGTGAGTACAAGCAAAGAAAGTTCACTATGTGGGTGCATGTGATTCGAGGTCTGTGTGTTATCAATTTATTGAGCAGAAAAGCAGCCTGTGACTTGGGCCTCGTGGCCAGAGTGAATGAGATTTCTGAAGATATGTTTGGCGAGTTGGGCCTACTGAATTGCAAACCAGTCCGTATAGCACTTAAAAGTGACGCAGTCCCATACAGTATTTCTACTCCCCGTAGAATTCCGTTCCCGCTCATGCCTCAAGTGGAGAAGGAGCTTATGCACATGAAGTCTATGGGGGTTATTGAAGAGGTTGTTGAAGTGACTGATTGGTGTGCCCCCATTGTTCCAGTTGCAAAGAAAAACGGAAAGGTGCGCATCTGTGTGGACCTGAAAAGGTTGAATGAGGCAGTGAAGAGAGAGAGAGATTTGTGCTGCCGACATTAGAAGATATAGCTCCAAAGTTGGCTGGGGCGAAGTTCTTTTCCACATTAGATGCTTCTAGCGGCTTTTGGCAGATCCCCCTGGATCCAAAGTGCCGCAAACTGACTACCTTTATCACACCGGTAGGTCGATTCTGCTTCTGCAGACTCCCCTTTGGGATATCCTCTGCTCCGGAAATCTTTCAAAGGGAAATGAGTTCTCTCCTGAGTGACCACGTGGGCACAGTGGTCGTCATGGACGACATTCTAGTGTATGGGTCTACAGTGGAGGAGCATGATCAGCGTTTAAGTTGTGTGCTACAGGCTATCAGAGTCTGGGCTGAAGCTGAATAAAGAAAAATGCCATTTTAGGAAAACTGAATTATGTTACTTTGGGCATATCATCAATGGGGATGGCATCAAGCCAGACCCCGAGAAAATTTGTGCTATTGAACAGATGAAAAGTCCTTCTGATGTACATGAGCTGAGACAGATATTGGGCCTTGTAAATTACGTGGGCAAGTTTCTTCCAGATTTATCAACAGTTTTACACCCTATCACAGAGTTGCTTAAGAAAGACGTTGCCTGGGTCTGGGGACCTTCACAAGAAAAAACTTTTATGCAGGCCAAGTCCCTGCTGGGGTCTGCCCCAGTGCTGGGGTTCTACGACCCTTCAAAAAAGACTGTGGTTAGTGCCGATGCAAGCAGTTATGGGTTGGGGGTTTCTCTCCTGCAGTTAAATGACAATAAACTACAGCCCATCGCCTACTGAGTCAAAATACGCTCAAATTGAGAAAGAGTGCCTGGCTGCAGTTTGGGCCTGTGAGCGCTTTCAGCGTTATCTAGTGGGTTTGGAGAAATTTAGTCTGGAAACTGACCACAAACCGCTAGTCCCTCTAATCAACTCTTATGATATCGACAAAACACCCTTAAGATGCCAGAGACTTTTAATGAGACTGCTCAGGTTCAATGTTCAGGCAGTGCATGTGCCGGGGAAACAACTGGTTGTGGCGGATACACTATCCAGGCTCCCGCTGGCTGCTGCTGAAGAATCCTCCACTGAATCTGAGGTGAAAGTATATGTTGATTCAGTTCTGGCCTCTAAGTCCATTTCTTCAAGGAAACTGGAGGAAATAAAGAAAGAGACATATTTGTACACAGATCTGCAAGAGGTTATAAAGTACATAAAAGAAGGCTGGCCCGAGAGCCGGGCAGCCTGGATGTCTTTAAGTGCTTACCAGCCAGAGAGGTCGCAGCTCACGGAGCTGGAGGGGTTGGTGCTGTACCAAGACCGCATCGTAATTCCTGTCAGCATGAGGGCGGAGATGTTAAACAGGATTCACGATGGCCACTTAGGCATTACAAAGTACAGAGAAAGGGCAGCTACAGCTGTGTGGTGACCTGGGATCAGCTCCGACATTGCAAATCACGTGTCTCAGAGAAGGGAGCCCTTGATTTCTACTCCGCTGCCTGCGGGGCCATGACAGAAAATAGCTGCTGATTTGTGTGAACTGCACGGGAAAAAGGTCCTTGTTGTGATCGACTACTATTCCAGGTATTTGGAAATTGCACCCCTGAATGATATCACAAGTCAAGCCGTTCACATTCGCCTGAAGAGCTTGTTCGCCCAGTGGGGCATTCCAATGGAGCTGGTGAGTGATAATGGTATGCAGTTCGCTTCTACAGAGTTCAGTGCTTTCAGCATGGAATTTGACTTTGTACATTCCACATCAAGTCCACATTATCCGCAGGCCAACGGAATGGCTGAAAGGGCAGTTCAAACAACAAAATTAATTCTAAAGCAATCTGAGCCGTACCTAGCCCTTTTGTCATACAGGGCGACGCCCATTCAAGCCACCGGGTTTAGCCCGGCACAGCTGATGCTAGGACGCCAGATTCGCACCACTTTACCCTCAGTGGGTGTCTTCAAGCCGCCTGGCCCTGTTCCTCGGGACGAAGTCCTTAGGAGGGATGAAGAGGCCAAAAAGGGTTATCGTTTCTTCTACGACAGGAGACATTCTGTCAGGCCCTTACCGGAACTGAATGCGGGGCAAAGTGTCAGAATTAAACTGGATGATGAGAAGAAATGGAAGACGCCTGCTACGGTAATTGGACGCTCTCCAGAACCAAGGTCTTATACAGTCCTTACTGATGGAGGGACGGTTACACGCCGTAACCGAAGACATCTTCAGCCTGTACCTGAGAGTCTGGAACTGAATGCCTCAGTACCACCGCCGGTGGGATCCCCTGTTCTAAGAGAGGTGCCTTCCTCTCAGCAAGATCACAGCGGGGATATATCTTTGCCTCCAGCGGACTCTTATTCACCATCTTCTGTATCAGAGGACAGTTCATGCAAAGTTACATCAAGCGGAAGAGTGGTGAGAGTTCCGGCCCGATATAGGGACTGACTTTAGCTAGAACAGTGACCGGAAGTATGGGCAGAATAATCCCATGGTCTCTGTGGACTAGGGTAGTCTACCCCGATGTCCAAGTCAGGATGTAATTTATGTGTTTATATTTTCTGAACCTATTTGTTTATATATTGTTCCAAAAAAAATGTTGTTGTATAATCTGTTCGTATACCTTGTTATTTGTTATATTCAAATGTATGCTTCGCCTTTGAAAAAGGGGAAGATGTGATGAGAGCAGGATGTGATGTCACTAGTTTGGGGGCGGGGCTGAGGTCCGGTAGTCTGTGTCGCAGTTAGTTAGTGAAATCAACCTGACTAGATGTATGTTTCTATGCTCTGTAATAAAATAAAATTGTACCATCATTGCTGTGTCCTGCATATGTCCTGCATCTCATGACAAACCTGTCAGGATATTACAAAACCTAAACCCTACACACTGGGCTAGATGCACTAACAAGGAGGGAGTTTTAGTGAATAGGCTGTGGGCGGTACTCTGTAACACAGGAAGAGGTAAATAGCCCAGAGATCTGCAGCAATGACCAGGGCTGCCACTTACAGCAGTAACAGCTTTATCACCTCTTCAATATTAACCTTTTGGTCACCGGAGAGCTCTGCAGCACATTGTGCAGTAGTACTATTATGGTGTTTGGTAAATGTCAGCTCCGTCCTCTGCCACTGAAAGGGACTTTCATGTAAAAGGTTTAGTTATGTGTCAGGGAACAACTTTGCAATAAACTGTCATTTTCTATTTTGGCTTTTTTTTTATTTAAGGTAGCTCTGAACATTGTAGATTTTCTAATTCTCAGAACTTGATTTGCACCTACTGACTTCTAAAAGCTAACCCTGCTACATACCGGTCCCTAATTGGCTTTATCAGATAACTGCAAAACAATGCATTTCATACAAACATAATGACAGTAGTTAGCCTTGTTGTCTAACCCTGAATAGGCTCCTCTATATAAGGCAAACGGTGGGCAGAGTTTGGCTTTTGAAAAACAATTGAAGGAAACATATTTTTGGCTGATGTGTTATTCTTAAGCAGCACAAGATAAATGTTTGTAAGTACACAGAGTTACTGCCCCTTTAAGGGATAATTCCTCATTGTGTTTGAGCACCAGTGGGTGTGGCAACCTTGTGTAACAGAGAAGATAAAGTGAAATGTGTCCCTTAGCTAAAGACAAAAGCTTCCCGTGCTAGTTCCTATGTTATTCCATGTAACTGATTCACTAAAGCTCACTCCAGCCTCCTCAGCTTCACCGGCCTCATTAGTTCCTATGTTATTCCATGTAACTGATTCACTAAAGCTCACTCCAGCCTCCTCAGCTTCACCGGCCTCATTAGTTCCTATGTTATTCTATGTAACTGATTCACTAAAGCTCACTCCGGCCTCCTCAGCTTCACCGGCCTCATTAGTTCCTATGTTATTCCATGTAACTGATTCACTAAAGCTCACTCCGGCCTCCTCAGCTTCATTAGTTCCTATGTTATTGTATGTAACTGATTCACTAAAGCTCACTCCGGCCTCCTCAGCTTCACCGACCTCATTAGTTCCTATGTTATTGTATGTAACTGATTCACTAAAGCTCACTCCGGTCTCCTGAGCTTCACCGGCCTCATTAGTTCCTATGTTATTCCATGTAACTGATTCACTAAAGCTCACTCCGGCCTCCTGAGCTTCACCGGCCTCATTAGTTCCTATGTTATTGTATGTAACTGATTCACTAAAGCTCACTCCGGTCTCCTCAGCTTCACCGACCTCATTAGTTCCTATGTTATTCTATGTCACTGATTCACTAAAGCTCACTCCGGCCTCCTCAGCTTCACCGACCTCATTAGTTCCTATGTTATTCTATGTAACTGATTCACTAAAGCTCACTCCGGCCTCCTCAGCTTCACCGGCCTCATTAGTTCCTATGTTATTCCATGTAACTGATTCACTAAAGCTCACTCCGGCCTCCTCAGCTTCACCGGCCTCATTAGTTCCTATGTTATTGTATGTAACTGATTCACTAAAGCTCACTCCGGTCTCCTCAGCTTCACCGACCTCATTAGTTCCTATGTTATTCTATGTCACTGATTCACTAAAGCTCACTCCGGCCTCCTCAGCTTCACCGACCTCATTAGTTCCTATGTTATTCTATGTAACTGATTCACTAAAGCTCACTCCGGCCTCCTCAGCTTCACCGGCCTCATTAGTTCCTATGTTATTCAATGTAACTGATTCACTAAAGCTCACTCCAGCCTCCTCAGCTTCACCGGCCTCATTAGTTCCTATGTTATTCTATGTAACTGATTCACTAAAGCTCACTCCGGTCTCCTCAGCTTCATTAGTTCCTATTTTATTCTATGTAACTGATTCACTAAAGCTCACTCCGGCCTCCTCAGCTTCACCAACCTCATTAGTTCCTATGTTATTGTATGTAACTGATTCACTAAAGCTCACTCCGGTCTCCTCAGCTTCACCGGCCTCATTAGTTCCTATGTTATTGTATGTAACTGATTCACTAAAGCTCACTCCGGCCTCCTCAGCTTCACTGGCCTCATTAGTTCCTATGTTATTGTATGTAACTGATTCACTAAAGCTCACTCCGGTCTCCTCAGCTTCATTAGTTCCTATGTTATTGTATGTAACTGATTCACTAAAGCTCACTCCGGTCTCCTCAGCTTCATTAGTTCCTATGTTATTCTATGTAACTGATTCACTAAAGCTCACTCCGGCCTCCTCAGCTTCACCGGCCTCATTAGTTCCTATGTTATTATATGTAACTGATTCACTAAAGCTCACTCCAGCCTCCTCAGCTTCACCGGCCTCATTAGTTCCTATGTTATTCTATGTAACTAATTCACTAAAGCTCACTCCGGCCTCCTGAGCTTCACCAGCCTCATGAGTTCCTATGTTATTGTATGTAACTGATTTACTAAAGCTCACTCCGGCCTCCTCAGCTTCACCGGCCTCATTAGTTCCTATGTTATTCTATGTATCTGATTCACTAAAGCTCACTCCGGCCTCCTCAGCTTCACCGACCTCATTAGTTCCTATGTTATTCTATGTATCTGATTCACTAAAGCTCACTCCGGCCTCCTCAGCTTCACCGACCTCATTAGTTCCTATGTTATTGTATGTAACTGATTCACTAAAGCTCACTTCAGCCTCCTCAGCTTCACCGACCTCATTAGTTCCTATGTTATTCCATGTAACTGATTCACTAAAGCTCACTCCAGCCTCCTCAGCTTCACCGACCTCATTAGTTCCTATGTTATTCTATGTAACTGATTCACTAAAGCTCACTCCGTTCTCCTCAGCTTCTACGGCCTCATTAGTTCCTATGTTATTCTATGTAACTGATTCACTAAAGCTCACTCCGGCCTCCTCAGCTTCACCGGCCTCATTAGTTCCTATGTTATTGTATGTAACTGATTCACTAAAGCTCACTCCGGCCTCCTCAGCTTCACCGACCTCATTAGTTCCTATGTTATTGTATGTAACTGATTCACTAAAGCTCACTCCGTTCTCCTCAGCTTCACCGGCCTCATTAGTTCCTATGTTATTGTATGTAACTGATTCACTAAAGCTCACTCCGGCCTCCTCAGCTTCACCGACCTCATTAGTTCCTATGTTATTGTATGTAACTGATTCACTAAAGCTCACTCCGGCCTCCTCAGCTTCATTAGTTCCTATGTTATTGTATGTAACTGATTCACTAAAGCTCACTCCGGCCTCCTCAGCTTCACCGGCCTCATTAGTTCCTATGTTATTGTATGTAACTGATTCACTAAAGCTCACTCCGGCCTCCTCAGCTTCATTAGTTCCTATGTTATTGTATGTAACTGATTCACTAAAGCTCACTCCGGCCTCCTCAGCTTCATTAGTTCCTATGTTATTGTATGTAACTGATTCACTAAAGCTCACTCCGGCCTCCTCAGCTTCACCGGCCTCATTAGTTCCTATGTTATTGTATGTAACTGATTTACTAAAGCTCACTCCGGCCTCCTCAGCTTCACCGGCCTCATTAGTTCCTATGTTATTGTATGTAACTGATTCACTAAAGCTCACTCCGGCCTCCTCAGCTTCACCGGCCTCATTAGTTCCTATGTTATTGTATGTAACTGATTCACTAAAGCTCACTCCGGCCTCCTCAGCTTCACCGGCCTCATTAGTTCCTATGTTATTGCATGTAACTGATTCACTAAAGCTCACTCCGGCCTCCTCAGCTTCATTAGTTCCTATGTTATTCTATGTAACTGATTCACTAAAGCTCACTCCAGCCTCCTCAGCTTCACCGGCCTCATGAGTTCCTATGTTATTGTATGTAACTGATTCACTAAAGCTCACTCCGGCCTCCTCAGCTTCACCAACCTCATTAGGTCCTATGTTATTCTATGTATCTGATTCACTAAAGCTCACCCCGGCCTCATTAGTTCCTATGTTATTCTATGTATCTGATTCACTAAAGCTCACCCCGGCCTCATTAGTTCCTATGTTATTCTATGTATCTGATTCACTAAAGCTCACCCCGGCCTCATTAGTTCCTATGTTATTCTATGTATCTGATTCACTAAAGCTCACCCCGGCCTCATTAGTTCCTATGTTATTCTATGTATCTGATTCACTAAAGCTCACCCCGGCCTCATTAGTTCCTATGTTATTCTATGTATCTGATTCACTAAAGCTCACCCCGGCCTCATTAGTTCCTATGTTATTCTATGTAACTGATTCACTAAAGCTCACTCCAGCCTCCTCAGCTTCACCGGCCTCATTAGTTCCTATGTTATTCTATGTAACTGATTCACTAAAGCACACTCCGGTCTCCTCAGCTTCATTAGTTCCTATGTTATTGTATGTAACTGATTCACTAAAGCTCACTCCAGCCTCCTCAGCTTCACCGGCCTCATTAGTTCCTATGTTATTGTATGTAACTGATTCACTAAAGCTCACTCCGGCCTCCTCAGCTTCACCGGCCTCATTAGTTCCTATGTTATTCTATGTAACTGATTCACTAAAGCTCACTCCGGCCTCCTCAGCTTCACCGGCCTCATTAGTTCCTATGTTATTCAATGTAACTGATTCACTAAAGCTCACTCCAGCCTCCTCAGCTTCACCGGCCTCATTAGTTCCTATGTTATTATATGTAACTGATTCACTAAAGCTCACTCCAGCCTCCTCAGCTTCACCGGCCTCATTAGTTCCTATGTTATTGTATGTAACTGATTCATTAAAGCTCACTCCGGCCTCCTCAGCTTCACCGACCTCATTAGTTCCTATGTTATTGTATGTAACTGATTCACTAAAGCTCACTCCGGCCTCCTGAGCTTCACCGGCCTCATTTGTTCCTATGTTATTGTATGTAACTGATTCACTAAAGGTCACTCCGGTCTCCTCAGCTTCACAGA
>NW_026511879.1:0-68340 GCF_027579735.1 Bombina bombina | reverse complement strand
GGGTGCCATGTACTAAGCATCAAAGTGACCTTTTGTGTGTATTTTCGCGTCAAAATTTGCACACGGACTAAATCTCATATTTACCAACCTGCGATCAAATTTAGAAACCACTATTTTTCATCTGCGATTGTAATTTTCCGCAACTAATCGATCCTAACCTTTTTTTCACATACTAAACCATCGATCGTCATAAAATCTGCTATTAACGGAAACTATCAATGTCACAATTAATCAATCTGCTACAACTTTCTCTTTAACTTCGTGTGATTTGCTTTGCCACCATTTAGGTAGCGAATTCAATAGAAAACTATAGGGGGTATCAGACTGACCCCAGGTTGAAGTACTTAAGTTAAGCGACTAGCCACAATCGTTTCATTATTAGTTTGGCATCAGTGAATAAAAATGGAGACACTTTTACATTTGTTTATATTTCAATTTATTCAATTACGATGAAGAAGGGCTATACAGGCACCAGTTGGAAATAATGTATTACAAAGAAGGAGAGGAGGTCGAAGAAGGAGAGTCCCAAGAGTTTTCCTCCCTCATATGGATTTTGAAGCCATTTCGGATTGTGAGGTTTTACAGAGATTTTGTTTGGACAGAGAAGCTATACTGGAACTTTACAAAAAAATAGCAGAATACCTGGAGCCAATGACAGTGCGTTCACAAGCCATACCTTGACTCTTAAAACTGTAAGCATCATTACACTTTTTTGCCACAGGTTCTTTCCAGGCTGTGTCTAGCATCATAATTGGCATAAGCCGGTCTGCATTCTCTAGGCACCTAACGAAAGTAATAAAAACATTGATGGTGGTCTTTCCAAGGTATGTGTACCTTCCATCGACTCCTGAAGGGTGGCAATCTGTGAAGTCTAACTTTTATAGAATGTCCGGAATGCCCAATGTACTTGGAGCCATCGATTGCATGTGGCAGTAAAACCGACATGTGAACGTGAAGAAGTTTACCATAATAGAAAACAGTACCATTCTCTCAACGTTCTGATGGTGTGTGACAATAAAATGCAAATAATCAGTGTCCGTTCCAACTTCCCTGGGTCCTGCCATGATTCTTATATCTTGCATCAGTCTGGTTTATATCGGAAGTTTGAGGATGGAGAGATGCCCGAAGGATGGCTTTTAGGTTACTATTTTTCCAATAATGCATTCTCAAGCTATATATGATAAGTGTAGTTTTAATTGCAGGAGGAACAGCTCTCTAATTCTGTGAAGAATAGCTTTAATTCATACTTAGTACAGCCAAATAAAGTTCACTGGGATAAATATATAAGCCTAAAGACGCAGAGAGACCTATTTTTAAAGCAAAATATGATACAGGAAGATATGCGTATGAGAGCACTGTATGGAGGCTTTAGGGGAAGGTCCTAAATATCTAGCACATATAACAAAAAACAACATAGTGGCAATCAAACAGGGATCAAGTAGATTCACTACAAATAAAGAGATACAGAAGATTTTTTTAGAGTTTTTTTAAAATTATATATACTGCAGGCATAACTAATCAAGAGGCAAAAAATAAATTTTGGGACAAAGTTAAACTACCAAAATTACCACAAGAGATGATGGAAATTATCAATGCCCTAATTTCGTTAAAAGAAACAGAACAGGGAATAAAAAGTCTTAAAATTAATGAAGCCCCTGGGCCTGATAGATTACCTGCAGAATTCTATCAAATATTAATAGAATACATTTCTCCAGTGCTACATAGTTTATATAATAGTTATTTTGTACAATATAATCAATGCTTGCCAGGTTTTGCCGCATCCAACATTTCACTTATTCTAAAAAAAGATAAAGACCCAGAAAATCCTGCATCTTATCGTCCAATATCCTTACTTAATATAGATTATAAGATACTGACTTCTATAATAGCCAATTGACTGAAACCGTATATATCTGATATTATTCATGAAAACCAAACTGACTTTATGCCAGGGAGGAACCCTGTCAAAAACATACAGAAAACAATGTTGATAATGGAATATATTCAGGATAAAATCAAGAATGGGAGTGGGGGTGAGATGTTGGATGCGGCAATTCTATCAGTCGATGCTGAAAAAGCTTTTGACTTTATCAGCTGGGATCATCTACTTACGACACTAGATAAATTTGGATTTAAAGACAACATCATAAATCTAATAAGAGTTTTGTACAGTAACCCAATGTCAGCTGTTGTAGTTAATGGGACTATGTCGGAGAACTTTAGGTTACAAAGAGGGACCTGTCAGGGATGCCCCTTGTCGCCGCTATTATTTAAACCTATCAATAGAACCTTTTGCAATTCTATTAAGAGAACGTTTGCCTGGTATCCATATTGGAGATTAAAAAATGGTCCTTTCATTATATGCAGATGATTTGCTGATATAGCTAAGTGATATAGAAAAAACGTTGCCATTATTGTTAAAAGAAATTCAGCAATTTGGTGAGATATCAGGCTATACAATTAATTATGGAAAGTCGGAATTGTTATGGTTAAATAAGCCACTTGATTTTAAAAGGCCACTACCCTTTAAAGAAACATTACAAATATACGGCTAGATTATGAGTTTTGCGTTAGGCTTAAAAAGCAGCGTTAGCCGGTCCTAACGCTGCTTTTTAATGCCCGCTGGTATTACGAGTCTTGCGGGTACAGGTGTACCGCTCACTTTTTTGGCCAGACTTGAAAATACCGCAAATCCACTTACGTAAATTGCGTATCCTCTTTTTTCAATGGGACTTGCATAGCGCCGGTATTATGAGTCTGCCAAAAAGTGAGTGGTAGACCCTCTCTGTCAAGACTGGTACCGCATATTAAAGTCAGTAGTTAAGAGTTTTACACTACAACGCCGTAGCATAAAACTCTTAACTAAAGTGCTAAAAAGTACACTAACATCCATAAACTACCTATTAAACCCTAAACCGAGGCCCTCCCAAATTGCAAACACTAAAAGAACAATTTTAACCCCTAATCTGCCGAACCGGACATCGCTGCCACTATAATAATATATTAACCCCTAAACCGCCGCACTCCCGCCTCGCAAACATTAGTTAAATATTATTAACCCCTAATCTGCCGTCCCTAACATCGCCGCCACCTACCTACATTTATAAACCCCTAATCTGCCGCCCCCAATGTCGCCTCCATTATATTAAAGTTATTAACCCCTACATCTAAGTCTAACCCTAACACCCCCTAACTTAAATATAATTAAATGAAATCTAAATAAAAATTGTAGCTAGTTACATTGTAGCTAGCTTATGGTCTATTTTTATTTTACAGGCAAGTTTGTATTTATTTTAACTAGGTAGAATAGTTACTAAATAGTTATTAACTTTTTAATAACTACCTAGCTAAAAAAAAATACAAAAGTACCTGTAAAATAAAACCTAACCTAAGTTACAATTACACATAACAGTACACTATAATTAAATAAATTAACTAATTTAACATCAATTAAATACAATTAAATACAATTATCTAAAGTACAAAAAACACACTAAATTACAGAAAATAATAAACAAATTACAATATTTTTAAACTAATTACACCTAATCTAATACCCCTAACAAAATAAAAAAAGCCCCCCAAAATAAAAAAGCCCTACCCTACACTAAATTACAAATAGCCCTTAAAAGGGCCTTTTGCGGGGCATTGCCCCAAAGTAATCAGCTCTTTTACCTGTAAAAAAAATTACAAATCCCCCCCAACATTAAAACCCACCACCCACGCAACCAACCCTACTCTAAAACCCACCCAATACCCCCTTAAAAAAACCTAACACTAACCCCTTGAAGATCACCTTACTGGGAGAAGTCTTCATCCAACCGGGCCGAAGTCCTCAATGAAACCATGAGAAGTCTTCATCCAAGCCGGGCGAAGTGGTCCTCCAGACGGGCAGAAGTCTTCATCCAGACAGCATCTTCTATCTTCATCCATCCGGCGCGGAGCGGGTCCATCTTCAAGACACCCGACACGGAGCATCCTCTTCAGTCGACGGCTATCACAGACTGAAGGTACCTTTAAGTGACGTCAACCAAGATGGCGTCCCTTCAATTCCGATTGGCTGATAGAATTCTATCAGCCAATCGGAATTAAGGTAGAAAAAATCCTATTGGCTGATGCAATCAGCCAATAGGATTGAAGTTCAATCCTATTGGCTAATCCAATCAGCCAATAGAATGCAAGCTCAATCCTATTGGCTGATTGGATTAGCCAATAGCTTTTAACTTCAATACTTTTGGCTTATTGAATCCTATCAGAATTCTATCAGCCAATCGGAATTGAAGGGACGCCATCTTGGATGACATCACTTAAAGGTACCTTCATTCGTTGTTAACCGTCGATTGAAGAGGATGCTCCGCATCGGATGTCTTGAAGTTGGACCCGCTCCGCGCCGGATGGATGAAGATAGAAGATGCCGTCTGGATGAAGACTTCTGCCTGTCTGGAGGACCACTTTGCCCAGCTCGGATGAAGACTTCCTCCGGCTTTGTTGAGGTCTTCGGCCCGGATAGATGAAGACTTCTCCTGGTAAGGTGATCTTAAAGGGGTTAGTGTTAGGTTTTTAAGGGGGTATTGGGTGGGTTTTAGAGTAGGGTTGATTGTGTGGGTGGTGGGTTTTAATGTTGGGGGGGATTTGTAATTTTTTTTACCGGTAAGAGAGCTGATTACTTTGGGGCAATGCCCCGCAAATGGCCCTTTTAAGGGCTATTTGTAATTTAGTGTAAGGTAGGGATTTTTTATTATGCGTGGCTTTTTTTTTTTTGTTAGGGGGATTAGATTAGCTGTAATTAGTTTAAAAATCTTGTAATTTGTTTATTATTTTCTGTAATTTAGTGGGGTTTTTTTTTACTTTAGATAATTTTATTTAATTGTATTTATTTTAGGGAATGTATTTAATTATAGTGCAGTGTTTGGTGTAATTGTAACTTAGGTTAGGTTTTATTTTACAGGTAACTTTGTATTTATTTTAGCTAGGTAGTTTATTAAATAGTTAATAACTATTTAATAACTATTCTACCTAGTTAAAATACAGGGGGTGCAGAATTATTAGGCAAGTTGTATTTTTGAGGATTAATTTTATTATTGAACAACAACCATGTTCTCAATGAACCCAAAAAACTCATTAATATCAAAGCCGAATATTTTTGGAAGTAGTTTTTAGTTTGTTTTTAGTTTTAGCTATTTTAGGGGGATATCTGTGTGTGCAGGTGACTATTACTATGCATAATTATTAGGCAATTTAACAAAAAACAAATATATACCCATTTCAATTATTTATTTTTACCAGTGAAACCAATATAACATCTCAACATTCACAAATATACATTTCTGACATTCAAAAACAAAACAAAAACAAATCAGTGACCGATATAGCCACCTTTCTTTGCAAGGACACTCAAAAGCCTGCCATCCATGGATGCTGTCAGTGTTTTGATCTGTTCACCATCAACATTGCGTGCAGCAGCAACCACAGCCTCCCAGACACTGTTCAGAGAGGTGTACTGTTTTCCCTCCTTGTAAATCTCACATTTGATGATGGACCACAGGTTCTCAATGGGGTTCAGATCAGGTGAACAAGGAGGCAATGTCATTAGATTTTCTTCTTTTATACCCTTTCTTGCCAGCCACGCTGTGGAGTACTTGGACGCGTGTGATGGATCATTGTCCTGCATGAAAATCATGTTTTTCTTGAAGACTTCTTCCTGTACCACTGATTGAAGAAGGTGTCTTCCAGAAACTGGCAGTAGGACTGGGAGTTGAGCTTGACTCCATCCTCAACCCGAAAAGGCCCCACAAGCTCATCTTTGATGATACCAGCCCAAACCAGTTCTCCACCTCCACCTTGCTGGCGTCTGAGTCGGACTGGAGCTCTCTGCCCTTTACCAATCCAGCCACGGGCCCATCCATCTGGCCCATCAAGACTCACTCTCATTTCATCAGTCCATAAAACCTTAGAAAAATCAGTCTTGAGATATTTATTGGCCCAGTCTTGACGTTTCAGCTTGTGTGTCTTGTTCAGTGGTGGTCGTCTTTCAACCTTTCTTACCTTGGCCATGTCTCTGAGTATTGCACACCTTGTGCTTTTGGGCACTCCAGTGATGTTGCAGCTCTGAAATATGGCCAAACTGGTGGCAAGTGGCATCTTGGCAGCTGCACGCTTGACTTTTCTCAGTTCATGGGCAGTTATTTTGCGCCTTGGTTTTCCACACGCTTCTTGCGACCCTGTTGACTATTTTGAATGAAACGCTTGATTGTTCGATGATCACGCTTCAGAAGCTTTGCAATTTTAAGAGTGCTGCATCCCTCTGCAAGATATCTCACTATTTTTGACTTTTCTGAGCCTGTCAAGTCCTTCTTTTGACCAATTTTGCCAAAGGAAAGGAAGTTGCCTAATAATTATGCACACCTGATATAGGGTGTTGATGTCATTAGACCTAACCCCTTCTCATTACAGAGATGCACATCACCTAATATGCTTAATTGGTAGTAGGCTTTCGAGCCTATACAGCTTGGAGTAAGACAACATGCATAAAGAGGATGATGTGGTCAAAATACTCATTTGCCTAATAATTCTGGACTCCCTGAAAATACAAACTTGACTGTAAAATAAAAATAAACCCTAAGCTAGATACAATGTAACTATTAGTTATATTGTAGCTAGCTTAGGTTTTATTTTACAGGTAAGTATTTAGTTTTAAATATGAATAATTTTGTTAATTATAGTAATTTTATTTAGATTTCTTTAAAATTATATTTAAGTTAGGGGGTATTAGGTTTAGGGTTAGACTTAGGTTTAGGAGTTAAAAACTTTAATATAGTGGCGGCGACGTTGGGGGCGGCAGATTAGGGGTTAATAAATGTGGGTAGGTGGTGTCGATGTTAGGGCCGGCAGATTAGGGGTTAATAATATTTAACTAATGTTTGCGAGGCGGGAGTGCGGCGGTTTAGGGGTTACTTTAGGGCGACTTTGGGGGCATCAGATTAGGGGTTAATAAATATAATGTAGGTGTCGACGATGTTGGGGGCAGCAGATTAGGGGTTCATAAGTATAATGTAGGTGGCGGCGGTGTCTGTATCGGCAGATTAGGGGTTAATAATTATAATGTAGGTGTCGGCGTTGTCGGGGGCGGCAGATTAGGGGTTAATAAATGTAAGATTAGGGGTGTTTAGACTCGGGGTTCATATTAGGGTGTTAGGTGTAGACATAACTTTTAGTTCCCCATAGAAATCAATGGGGCTGCGTTAAGGAGCTATACGCTGCTTTTTTGCAGGTGTAAGACTTTTTTTCAGCCGACTCTCCCCGTTGATTCCTATGGGGAAATCATGCACAAGCAAGTTACACCAGCGCACCGCTAACGTAAGCAGCACTGGTATTGGAGTGCGGTAAGGAGCAAAATTTTGCTCAACGTTTACTTCTTGTCTGGGTTGTAAAAACCCGTAATACCAGCGCTGTCTGTAAATTGGCAGTAAGCATAAACTGCTCATTAGAATCGCAAAGCGTCTAACGCAAAACTCGTAATCTAGGTGTTAGTTTGGTCTAATTTACCTATATCTTTAACGGCTCGAATAATGTTCATTCCAACATTCCAACATAATAAAATAGTTGCAGGTCTGGATTTTCCAGACATAGAAGCCTATAATCTAGCAACCACAGTTAAATATGCAATGGATTGGATAACAGCCCAAGAATATTTAACATTTGACCATATAGAAAATAATCTGATTGTATCATTTAATATAGGAACACTCTTACACTGTCCTATAAATAAAATACCCAAGAGAATCTTAAATATGTTAATATTTAAAAATACAATAAAAGCATGGCAGCAGGTCTGTTCTCGAGTGAAGGTAAACCCTTTTTGTACAGAATTATTCAGTATTAGCGGTAATCCAGAATTCTACCCTTCAGAAGGATATTAACAAACTTGAATCTGTGCAAAGGAGGGCTACAAAAATGGTACATGGTACATGGTTTAAAAAATTAAACTTGACAGGATAGGCTCAATTACCTAAATATGTATAGCTTAGAGGAGAGAAGGGAAAGAGGTGATATGATAGCAACTTTCAAGTACGTTAAAGGGCTTAGTAAAACTGAGGCTGTGGGTATTTTACATAAAATAGAACATTCAAGAACAAGGGGTCATGAGCTCAAGCTAAAGGGTAGTAGATTCAGGAGTAATTTGAGGAAGCACTTCTTTACAGAAAGAGTGATTGATTTATGGAATAAACTTTCTCAAGAGGTTGTAGCGACAAACAGTGTGTTGGACTTTAAAAATGCATGGGACAAGCAAAAGGCTATCCTACAAATTAGATACAGTAAGTTTATACTGTTAGGTAATATCGGGCAGACTTGCTGGGCCTATGGCTCTTATCTGCCGTCAATATCTATGTTTCTATCTAAGTTTCTATGTTTTACCCTGGTTTTACGCAAGCAGTATTCCACCGCTGGAAAATTAAAGGCCTAATATACGTTAGACAATTGTTGTCTGAAGATCAGACAGTTAACTCATTTGCAAATATAGCCAGAATTTATTATCTCACAAAAAATTATTTTTTTGCTTTCCTACAGATACGCCACTTTATTAATAATTTACAAACTAAATACAATCCTAATTGGTCGATGGGAATTTTAGATAGTGCCATTAAATTATACAAAAGTGGCAAGACATCAATTTCAATAGTTTATAACATGATTAATTCCTTCAAAAATAAAGAGTATTTGACGGCGATAAAAGACAAGTGGCAAAAGAGTTTCCTAGTTTAACGATAGAGGAAATAAAACAATCCTTTAAAATAAGCAACAAATTTTGGGTGCCCACTAATTGGAGAGAATCACACCTGAAATTGATTAGGAAAGTCTATATAACCAATGCCAGCTTAACCAGATGGTATGGATCCAATCTCGCATGTCCCAAGTGCAGTGCAGAGAAGGCAGATATTACTCATTATTTCTAGGGCTGTGTCCAAAGAGTTTTCAGTTATGGAGGCAAATTAATTTTTGGCAAAAGAGGAAGCTCCTTATAGAGTTTGATATTCAAATTTTGCATGTCTTCTTTCTAGTAAAATATTCAGAAAGGCATAAAGAAAATTATTTAATTAATACAATAATTTTTTTTAACTAGGGATCTAATTCTCAAGGAATGGAAAGGAGCCAAAGCTCCTAAATTGGTGGCCTGCAAAAATGGATTAATCAAACAATGTATGTCAGAACAGTATTCCTTATGAGATTTATCCAATTTTCAAATTAGCAAAAATTTTTAATAAATGGAAAAACTTAATTTTCTCATTACCTGTGAATGTGCAAAATACAATTGATAGCCCCTCTAAGGAATACAGAATATGTTATGATTAATATTTTAGCAGGTCTATTTCCCAAAGCTGGGGTAGAACTTAATCCAGAGCGGGCTCTGTGTTTTTTTTTTCTTTTTTCTTCCCCTCTAACCCTCCCACCGGTGAGTGCACCTAGTTGAATCCTTTTTGTTATATTGTTTGATCCTTTTTGTTATATTGCTTGATCAGATAATATGTATATAGAGCATTTGGCATTGCTGGAATGTATTATTGTGTTATGACTCTGTCTACATGTTTCTTTTTGGTCTCTGACTATCTATTGTTGATTAGAAGTGTACTAAAATGTCAAGCTTTAGAAAGAAAGATACAATTATGGAAAACCAAAGATATTACAGTTTATTTGACCTGGAAAATTAAGCATTTCATTCTACTATTTCATCTAAATTTATGTTCTAATTATAATATCATTTTGTGTATGATATTGTAATGTAAGGAGTGTCATCTTCAAAATATGAGTATTGAAAAATGTATTGTAATTCTGTATATTTGAAAGATATGAACAATAAAGCTTGTTAAAAATAAAAAAAAATGACACTGTCCCTTTCATTCTGTTTGAGAATTAGATATTAAAATCTTTAAGTCCAATGTCTTTAAATGTATCATCTTTGAATTGTATTATTATTATAATGTTAAGATAATCGACCGATAGACTGTAGACTGATTAGTAACTTTGTTCTTTCGCGCCGAGCGAAGCTTCAAAGTTATCAATAATCCGATTGTCTTCGAGACAGATTAGACACAATATTTTAGGGGTTGATTTTTAGTACATTCATGTAACAAAGTTAAATCTGCTAGGTGCGAATGCCGGCGGGTAAATTCGATATGCTTTGAGCGATAATTTTGACGCCTTAGTACATGGTGCCCTTTGGGTTGTCTACTAAAAAATTATATACATGTCAAGGGATATTTAAGGATTCCTGACGAGATCAGTGTTACAATGTAACTATTGCTAATTTAAAAAAAAAAATGGTTTGGAAATAGCAAAGTGCTACTTGTACTTATTGCCCTATAACTTGAAAAAGAAGCAAAGAACATGTAAACATTGGGTATTTCTAAACTCAGGACAAAATTTAGAAACTATTTAGCATGGGTGTTTTTTGGTGGTTGTAGATGTGTAACAGATTTTGGGGGGTCAAAGTTAGAAATGTGTTTTTTTTCCATTTTTTCAACTATATTTTTCATTTGTTTTTATAGTAACTTATAAGATATGAATGAAAATAATTGTATCTTTAGAAAGTCAATTTAATGGCGAGAAAAACGGTATATAATATGTGTGGGTACAGTAAATGAGTAAGAGGAAAATACAGCTAAACACAAACACCGCAGAAATGCTGTGGTCCTTAAGAGGTTAACTTGTGTTCTGAAGGGAGTAATGACATTGTTAGGGAGTATACTGACTGATATTATTAAACACCCCTTGAGATTGGCTATGTTTTTTGTAACAGAATGGTGAGTCACTATACAAACATTCTTCTGTTTGTATTTTTACAACTAACAAATCAGCAGGCTCAGCACCCATCTGCAAACAGGGGGTGCACATTCCAAAGGTCCTGCCAAATACCTTAAACAGAAGTGTAAATCCAAAGCACAACGTTTCGGTCTAACTGACCTTAATCGTGCTGTTGTATCTCTTGATGTCCCAATTAAAGAAAATTTTGAATTGCTCTCACTGTGGTGCTGTTCCTGCTTTGGATTTACACTTGTATTTTTACAACTAACATACGTATGTACAATTCTCATCTGATGCATACTTAACCTCCATAGCCTTCTTATTTGTTATAGCCATTGGAGAATTCTGAAAAGAAGGGTCCAAAAACTTAATTTTATTGGCAAACAATGTTAGCATTCACAGTCACATGTCCTAACTATCCGGCATTTTCTCCCTCACCAATTCACCTCTTGCCTATGGTTGCCCAGAACACTTGAAAAATAATAGCTGGCCCTCCTATATTGTCAGCTGTTTTCTGTGGGAATAAAATTACCAAATTGTGCAAGTACTTGAATGATCACATAGTGCAATTTATGTATTATAATCTTGTTATTGGGGATCAATTCATATGAAAAGTTAAAAAGTTTTTCAAGACATGACACCTGTATCATGTTTAAACCACAGAGTTATTTATTTTGCAGTTTGATGTTTTATCTTTAATGTTAATAAAAAGTTGAGTTTTTTTGGAAATTGAAATTATGCCTATACAAAATCTTCTTTTTTTTATGTAATTTAGACAGGTTTTTGAAATCTCAATACCAAAACTTATTAACAAAAGAAAGGCACATTAAAAATATGCAGCATCTGCTAAAATATGTTTGTATAAGCAGTTCACAGATACACCATTAACTTTTATAGAAAAGCATGAAATGTACCACAGAGCCTAGAAATGAATCAATGTTGGCAAAATGGTTCAATGTTAAAAGTGTAGGAGAGAGGGATGGAAAAGTGAGAAATATATATATATTTTTTTTTCAATGAGATGCAATATCTATTATAAACAATATATTTCTTCAACTGATTGAAATGTTATTTTTTTAAAGACATTAAATAAACATTGCAAAACTAATAATAGCGTACAATCTACTGCAGGCTAAAATAAAAGCAACAAAACAAGTGCAGACATTTATATCAGCTCAAGGCTATGACTAAGCATCTATTGCTCTGTTTCAACATAACCTGTTCTTTACATTTTCTATTTCAGTTCTAACAGTAACCACTATAAAGTTTAAAATGAAGGTAAAATCCACATCCTGCAGTATCACTGCAAGACATAAGAAGGGCCGATAGCTTGCTATTAGGACAAATGCAAGGACACAGCTAACAAGCAATAGCTTTTATCTAGTGGAGCTTTTGATTTTTCCCTCTTGCAGAGATATTTGCATTTCAGTAAGAGCTTTCTGTTGCGCATAGTATTCTTCCAAAGATTCCCTGGACATGTCTAACATCATTAAGTACTTAACCACTTCAGTTCTGACAGCTTACACATAGAAGGGACTGAACATATTTGCTTTGATGCCTGGGACCTTAAAACGTTCCTCAGAAATCATATTCTACTAAAGCTTTTTCCATACATGCCTGCTTGGGATGAAAATCGTACAAGTCCCATGAACAGTCTACTTCTTGGTAACAAATTGTAATATCTGGGTTATTGACTGCGAAGTAAAGCTATTAAGCATCTAGCTGCCTCTTCTATACTCATATGACCTCAATAACTGATCCAGTAAACTTTACCAACATTAATAACTGCTTATTAACTATGCAATCCTTAATGAAGTTGTTAGTAGGGATGGGCCGCATGTGTTGATATTTAAATTAAAATGTTAGAAGGAATGTTATTTTAGAAATTAAATTTACATAATCGAATGTTGATAAGAACTAATATTCTCAAAAATTCTATAATAGAATGCTATTTACAGTTTTTGAATGTCACTTTCGAATTCAAATGTTCATAATTAGATCGAATCTCCACATTGGAAATTTCAAATGTAACATTCGATTCAACAAATACTATTCAGAAGTTCAATAGTTCATGTGGTAGGGAATTTAGCTAATTGATACATAGGGGCCGAATTATCAAGCTCCGGACGGAGCTTGATGCCCTGTGTTTCTCGCGATCCTTCAGGCTCGCCAGAAACACGTTATGAAGCAGCGTTCTAAAGAACGCTGCTCCATAACCTGTCCGCCTGCTCTTAGGCAGCGGACAGACAACTCCAGAAATCAAACGAATCAAATAAGATCGGGTTGAATGACACCCACTGCTAGCAGCCGATTTGACGCAAATCTGCAGAGGGCAGATGATAATGATAAATGCTGACACTGTATGCTGTCGGCATTTATCGATGTGCAGCGGACATGATCTGCAATATCGGATCATGTCCGCTCACATCATGATAAAATAGGCCCCATAATAGATACAAATATATCAATTTGAATGTTTCTATTTTGAATATTGCATAATTCGAATATAACATTTAAAGAATGCATTAGAAATACTTTTACAAATATATAAATTCAAATTTTTTCAATTTTTTTTTCAAATACGTGAAACAAATGTTAGAATGTTGTACAAACATTCGAAATTTGAAACGAACGAACAAATGTGTTAAAATGTGTTTCATTTTTCAAATGTTTTGCGAAACTTTCGCCCATCCCAAGTTGTTAGTCTTTCACTATATAATGCCATTAAGCCCTTGTAATAAAACAAAAGTGTTTGCAATGTATATAAAAGAACATCATTGACACATTATACATTCTACTAATGGTTACTGGTTGATAAGGAGAGATGCCTCTGGTTTACTAGTGGAGAGGAACACATCTCTGCAAAGTATTCAGGACATGAACAATACGTTTAAAAACAAAAACAAGTAAAAAAATTGTATTTATTTAAACTACAAGTTTATTGCAGACTTTCTTTACAAGTTATTCGGAGGTTAGTGCTTTTAGAATAATTTTAGGCTGGAATGTATTTTAAATTTAATATTTTCCAAACTCTTGTCTTCAAAACAGTATAACGTAACTGCATTGCACTGGAAACCGTAACAAAACAGTATAACGTAACTGTATTACACTGGAAACCGTAACAAAACAGTATAACGTAACTGTATTACACTGGAAACCTTAACAAAACAGTATAACGTAACTGTATTACACTGGAAACCATAACAAAACAGTATAACGTAACTGTATTACACTGGAAACCGTAACAAAACAGTATAACGTAACTGTATTACACTGGAAACCGTAACAAAACAGTATAACGTAACTGCATTACACTGGAAACCGTAACAAAACAGTATAACGTAACTGCATTACACTGGAAACCGTAACAAAACAGTATAACGTAACTGTATTACACTGGAAACCGTAACAAAACAGTATAACGTAACTGTATTACACTGGAAACCGTAACAAAACAGTATAACGTAACTGTATTACACTGGAAACCGTAACAAAACAGTATAACGTAACTGTATTACACTGGAAACCGTAACAAAACAGTATAACGTAACTGTATTACACTGGAAACCGTAACAAAACAGTATAACGTAACTGCATTACACTGGAAACCGTAACAAAACAGTATAACGTAACTGCATTACACTGGAAACCGTAACAAAACAGTATAACGTAACTGTATTACACTGGAAACCGTAACAAAACAGTATAACGTAACTGTATTACACTGGAAACCGTAACAAAACAGTATAACGTAACTGTATTACACTGGAAACCGTAACAAAACAGTACATTACTAAAATCTATAAAAAAAACCCCTATTTTGCTGCTTACTAACAACATGGCAGTAATTCTTAAAGGGATAGCAAACACTTGGAGATGGTAATATAACGTTTTTTTTTAATGCGTAGTAAAACAGCATTGCAATACATTTTCATAATTTATCTCCATGTTAATGCAATCTAATTCTAAAAATAAAAAACATTTTCCAGTTCTGAAGACTGAAAGGGCACATGACAAGCTTCACAAACCTCACCTTGCTATATATAGCCTTAATTGACTTTATCAGTAATTATTTTAAAAGAAATGACAAAACAATATGACGTTTGCTAACAAAATAAATATGTGGCTAGGCGTGTCTACTCCAGTAACAAGTCGTAATTGGCCTCTTCAAATAAAGCAAGTGGTGGGTGGAGTTTGAATATTGAAAAACAATTGCAGCAAACAATGTGTTAATGCAGTCAATATTTTTACATTCACCAAGTATAAACATTATATTACAGGATATTTAAATGTTCTTTTAATGTGACCCAAAGAAGAGAAGGGTGGTAACAATAGCCTTTTCCTCCCATGCATTACTTTTCTATTCTCAGGGAATCCTGGGCAAAGGAGGTTGTTAAAGGGACAGTATACACTCATTTTCATAGAACTGCATGTAATAGACACTACTATATTATTATTATCGGTTATTTGTAGAGCGCCAACAGATTCCGCAGCGCTAACTATAAAGAATAAGATGCACAGATACTGATATAAAAATCCAGTATAAAACTGTTTAAAAACTTACTTAGAAGCTCTCAGTTTAGCTCTGTTGAAAAGGCAGCTGGAAAGTCCACTGCAAGTGGGAAAAAAGACCCCCCCCCCCCCCTTCTGTTGCATATGAAAAGACCCTTTACACAAACAGGAGCAAGATGGAGTAGGTAGCTGACGGTATTCTTTGGGGCTTGGTTAGGAGTCTGAAAATGAGAGCAATGTTATTTAAAAATAAGCAAAACTATTCATTTTTTTAAAAATACAACAGCTTTATGGGCTATATAAATAGATCATCTACAAAATATTTATGCAAAGAAAAAATGAGTGTATAATGTCCCTTTAATTGAAAAAGAAGGCATCTACGCTAAGGAGCGAGCCAATTTTTGGTTCAGTACCATGGACAGCACTAATTTAATGGTGGGTGAATCTATCCGCCAATCAGCAAGAACAACCCAGGTTGTTCACAAAAAATGGGTCGGCATATAAAATTACATTGTTGCTTTTCAAATAAAGTTACCAAGAGAATGAAGACAATTTGATAATAGGAGTAAATTAGAAAGTTGCTTAAAATGGCATGCTCTATCTGAATCACAAAAGAAAAAAAATTGGGTTCAGTGTCCCTTTAAGAACATATATCCCATCTGTTTGGAAGGCTAAAACTTTACTTTCAGGACATTCTCACATGTTCAATATGGGAGGGGTGGGAAAACCCTCATCATCTCTAGATATGACAAAAAAAACTTTTAATTAATATAAAACTGTGAGCCTGATTCTCTAAAGATTGTTGTTCAGACAAGATTAGGCAAAAATATCCATTAATACTGCAAGGTCATTCATGTGATTCAGGGAACATTTTTTTTTTATATTGAGAGCTTTGCATGTCGTTATGTGGAGCACCCTACATTTCTGTATGTGCAGAGGCACATAGATCGCAGCATAGTAGGTATTAATAACACCAGTAAAAAAATGTATTTATAAAGAGAAATATTTAAAGTAAAGCAGCAACAAAATATATGCATTGTATTTAATGAGCACTGTAATCTCAAAATATGAAATTAAAATCATACTAAAAAGTACAAATTGTACTTTATTTTTCTGTTGCAAAACGAGTCTTGCTTTCCTCTAACAGGAGTTATTGTATTCTCTAAGCCATGACTGCATGTTTTGCTGTATTATCTCAATGTAAGCTAGAGAGTTGAGGCCACATTTAATAAGCAGCTGATGGACAGGTTTCTGAGGCAGTGAACCTGTCCACCTCTATTTACCACCAGCCATCCAGCACCCGCGGGTTGAAGTTAAAGGGACAGTCAACTCAAAAAATGTTATTGTTTAGAAAGATAGATCATCCCTTATTACCCTTTTCCCCAGTTTTGCACAGAAAACATGGTTATATTAATACACTTTTTACCTCTGTGATTACCTTGTATCTAATCTTCTTCTGACAGCCTCTTGATCACATAACTTTTTATTTATTATCTACTGACTTGCATTTAAGCCAATTAGTGCAGTGTCTAATTATTGCTCCCACAGTTGATTTCTTCACACCAAGCTGCTTGCCTATTGCAGATTCAGTCTTCCCAGCCTGGTGCAGGTCTACAATTTTGTTTCTGGTGTCCTCCGACAGCTCTTTGGTCTTCACCATAGTGGAGTTTGGAGTGTGACTGTTTGAGGTTGTGAACAGGTGTCTTTTATACTGATAACAAGTTCAAACAGGTGCCATTAATACAGGTAATGAGTAGAGGCCAATTAGTGCAGTGTCATCCACAACCCATATCTATATGGCTCACATGAACTATCACTCCCCTGTTGTGAAACACTAATAAAAAAGCATGTGAGAAGAGGCTGTCTTTAGTGACTTAGAAAAAAGCAGACATTTTGAGTTTTAAAGGTTATAAAGTATATTAATATAACAATGTTGGTTGTGCAGAGCTGGGAAATGGGTAGTAAAGGCATTGGCCTCTAGTTATGAAAGTCTGGCGGACCTGATCCGCCAGACCTCACTGAATACGGCGAGCAATACGCTCGCCGTATTCATCATTGCACCAGCAATGGTGCAACGCTGCCCCCTGCAGACTTGCGGCCAATAGGCAGCCAGCAGGAGGGTGTTTAATCAACCCGATCGAGTATTGTTGCGATGTGTGTCCGCCTGCTCAGAGCAGGCGGACAGGTTATTAAGCAGCGGTCTTTGTGACCGCTGCTTCATAACTGCTGTTTCGGCGAGTCTAATGACTTGCCAGAAACACGGGGCATCAAGCTCCTTTCGGAGCTTGATACATATGCCCCATTATCTCTTTAAACAATAAAAAAAATTGTGTTGACTGTCCCTTTAAGATTGCACAAGAAATCTCTTGTGCAATCTTCCTTCCTGTTCTTACAGAACCCAACCAACTGTGAGAGAGTAGGGTTTGCTAATCCAAACAGGGTTATTTTAATCTGCCACCTTTGAGGGGGTGGAGAGGTAATGGAACATCAAATTTATGACAGCTTATTCTTATCTTGTGATTGGAGGCTCCAATGAGAGAACCTACTCTGCAAGGGCTCAAAAGCTGCATCTGCGACTTCATAAATGGTGTATTTTTTCTAAAACTACACATGTGCTGATTACAATGATAGAAAAAGACATGCATGTGAAACTAGCATGGCAACATAACCTAAAATAGTTCAGTTTAATATGTATTTACATCATAAAAGCTTTTATCAGTTCCAGGTGCTCCCTGTTACATTCACTCTCCCCTGACTGAGTCTTCAATGCACAGAGATTCATTACTTTCTATAAGAGATAGCTCACAACTCACTGGGACTTCAAGTGTCAGTCTCATTTTTTTAGAGAACTGTGCAAGGCCTGTCCATGTTAGTGTGACATTTCACTTGATACATGCATGTTTCAGAAAATCAACCTTAAAGGGACATGAAACCCAAACATTTTCTTTTATGATTCAGATAGATAATACAATTTTAAACAACATTCCAATTTACTTATTTTATTTAATTTGCTTACTTCTCTTGTTATACTTTGCTGAAAGGTTTATCTAGGCAAGTTCATGACCAGCAGAGAACATAGGATTGGTGGCTACATATATATATATATATATATATATATATACAGTGGGGCAAAAAAGTATTTAGTCAGCCACCAATTGTGCAACTTCTCCCACTTAAAGGGACAGTAAACCTTAAATATAATGTTATATAATTCTGCACATAGTGCAGAATTATATAACATTATATTAGTACAAACATAATAAAACATAATTTCCCCTTTGAATATTTTAAAAAAACTGCTGTTTTACAGACCCGCTCGGGCCATCTGTATAGTCACAGCCCGGCCTGACTGCGCCATAGCACTAAGTGCAGCTCGCTCCTGGGGAAATTATGTTTTATTATGTTTGCACTAATATAATGTTATATAATTCTGCACTATGTGCAAAATTATATAACATTATTTTTAAGGTTTACTGACACTTTAAGATGAGAGAGGCCTGTAATTTTCATCATAGGTATACCTCAATTATGAGAGACAAAATGTGGAAACAAATCCAGACAATCACATTGTCTGATTTGGAAAGAATTTATTTGTAAATTATGGTGGAAAATAAGTATTTGGTCAATATCAAAAGTTCATCTCAATACTTTGTTATATATCCTTTGTTGGCAATGACAGAGGTCAAATGTTTTCTGTAAGTTTTCACAAGGTTGTCACACACTGTTGCTGGTATGTTGGCCCATTCCTGCATGCAGATCTCCTCTAGAGCAGTGATGTTTTGGGGGCTGTCGCTGGGCAACACAGACTTTCAACTCCCTCCAAAAGGTTTTCTATGGGGTTGAGATCTGGAGACTGGCTAGGCCACTCCAGGACCTTGAAATGCTTCTTACGAAGCCACTCCTTCGTTGCCCGGGTGGTGTGTTTGGGATCATTGTCATGCTGAAAGACCCAGCCACGTTTCATCTTCAATGCCCTTGCTGATGGAAGGAGGTTTTCACATGGCCCCATTCATTTGCAGAGAAACAGCCCCAAAGCATTATATTGCCACCCCCATGCTTCACAGTAGGTATGGTGTTCTCTCTCCTCCAAACACGACAAGTTGTGTTTCTACCAAACCGTTCTACTTTGGTTTCATCTGACCATATGACATTTTCCCAATCCGCTTCTGGATCATCTAAATGCTCTCTAGAATACTTCAGACGGGCCCGGACATGTACTGGCTTAAGCAGGGGGACACGTCTGGCACTGCAAGATCTGAGTCCCTGGCGGCGTAGTGTGTTACTGATGGTAGCCTTTGTACGTTGGTCCCATCTCTCTGCAGGTCATTCACTAGGTCCCCCCGTGTGGTTCTGGGATGTTTGCTCACCGTTCTTGTGATCATTTTAACCCCACAGGGTGAGATCTTGCGTGGAGCCCCAGATCGAGGGAGATATCAGTGGTCTTGTATGTCTTCCATTTTCTAATTATTTCTCCCACAGTTGATTTCTTCACACCAAGCTGCTTGCCTATTGCAGATTCAGTCTTCCCAGCCTGGTGCAGGTCTACAATTTTGTTTCTGGTGTCCTTCGACAGCTCTTTGGTATTCACCATAGTGGAGTTTGGAGTGTGACTGTTTGAGGTTGTGGACAGGTGTCTTTTATACTGATAACAAGTTCAAACAGGTGCCATTAATACAGGTAATGAGTGGAGGACAGAGGAGCCTCTTAAAGAAGAAGTTACAGTTCTGTGAGAGCCAGAAATCTTGCTTGTTTGTAGGTGACCAAATACTTATTTTCCACCATAATATGCAAATAAATTCTTTCCAAATCAGACAATGTGATTGTCTGGATTTGTTTCCACATTTTGTCTCTCATAGTTGAGGTATAACTATGATGAAAATTACAGGCCTCTCTCATCTTCTTAAGTGGGAGAACGATTGGTGGCTGACTAAATACTTTTTTGCCCCGCTGTATATATTGATTGTGATTGGCTCACCCATGTGTTAAGTTAGAAACCATTAGTTCATTGCTGCTCCTTCAACAAATGATACCAAGAGAATGAAACAGATTAGATAATCTAAGTAAAATAGAAAGTTGTTTAAAATTGTATTCTCTATCTGAATCATGAAAGAAAATTTTTGGGTTTTGTGTCCCTTTAAGAGAGATGGAAGATTGGTGAATTAATCTAAACACTGTTGCTTCTGCTGCTACTACAAATTATAAAAGTAATAATTCTTAAAATGCAAGTCAGTTTATTGTCATTTCAGTATGATAAAAAAATAAGTAGGTAATTCAAATTTGCATCTGGCTTTATAAACATAACATATTATAAAATTAGAATTCACTTTCACTAAATAGTTGTTTTAATTAGCCTTTCTTTGTGTAAGAGGATGGATTAATACTTCAGAATTTGCAGAGTGTGACCTTGACATTTCAGATGTGTCTGTGGCGTTTTCAGCCCACTCTTTCAGATAATAAGGTAATGCTTAGCAACACGTATAAACTGTATCATTGCCATATTTTAAAAATGGCATAATCTGTTACCACTACACATAGGTGTTAATTTCCTTTCTTGAACGTTAAAGCCAAAATGTGTTTTGGGGTCCCCTGGCAATCTTGAGAGAGCCATTTGCTGACTTGTAAATTGCTGATTATGTCAATAAAATTAAGCATCTGCAGTGTTTCATATTGTTTAATATTTTCTTTATTTTTCTTATAAACGTCTAATTATTTTTCTTGGTTATTTTTCCTACTTCTCTACAAAGAACACACAGTTTTATCTTGTGTGACAGTGCCCCTGTAAACTGTTATTAAAAGCAAACAAATTCTTCATTTTCTATGTTAAATGTGAAGGTTCCTCATAGAAACACAATAAATGTCTTGAGTAGCTTCAGAGATTATATAGAATTTCTATTTTTTTATGTTTTGGAACATGCTAGCCATTGTGTTTAGGTTCTGCAGCAAAAAGAAAATTGTTGTTTTATGATTATTTTCATTGCTTTTGTCAGACATATACTTGTATCTCATTTTATATTTCTGACATCAGTTTGATAAAAATATACTGGTCATTTGTGCATAAGACTTTTAAATTGAGTATGTTCAACAACCAAAAACAGAAAAATTTGAATAGCATATAGTAAGAACCAAGTGCCATATCTCTTGGATTATTCTATTATACTCTAACTTCATGATATCTTCATAATCTATTGCTAAAACACCTAATCATAAACATAACTTATATCTCATTTGTATTCAGTGCAATTGTATATGGTAAGGTTTTTTGCAGTATGTCCAAGACAGGCAAAAGTGAGAAAAAAGTTTCTCACAGCACTTAAAGGGACATGAAACCCCAGATTTTTCTTTTATGATTCAGATAGAGAATACAATTTTAAACAACTTTCTAATTTACTTCTATTATCCAGTCTGTTTCATTCTCTTGGTATCATTTGTTGAAGGAGCAGCAATGCACTACTAGTTTCTAACTGAACACATGAGTGAGCCAATCACATTCAATATATATATATATATATATATATATATATATATATACAGCCACCAATCAACAGCTAGAACCTAGGTTCTCTGCTGCTCATGAACTTGCCTAAATAAACCTTTCAGCAAATGATACCAAGAGAATGAAACAGATTAGATAATAGAAGTAAATTAGAAAGCTGTTTACAATTGCATTCTCTATCTGAATCATGAAAGAAAAATTTTGGGTTTCATGTACCTTTAAAGGGATACTGTACCCAAATTTTTTCTTTCGTGATTCAGATAGAGCATGACATTTTAAGCAACTTTCTAATTTACTCCTATTATCAAATTTTCTTCATTCTCTTGGAATCTTTATTTGAAATGCAAGAATGTAAGTTTAAATGCCTGGCCCATTTTTGGTGAACAACCTAGGTTGTCCTTGCTGATGGGTGGATAAATTCATCCACCAATCAAAAACTGCTATCCAGAGTTCTGAACCAAGAAAGAAGCTTAGATGCCTTTTTTTTTTATATATATAAAGATAGCAAGAGAATGAAGAAAAATTGATAATATGAGTAAATTAGAAAGTTGCTTAAAATTGCATGCTCTATCTGAATCACAAAAGAAACATTTTTGGTTCAGTGTCCCTTTAAGCCTTATTTTGCGGATATAATGAGAGAATTGAGAAATATTTCTTTTTAATATATGTGGAATATGTAATGTATGTCATGTGTTAAATATTATGAATGTTGATTTTAAATTGAATGTTCAGATGCACAATATGAAACCAGGATTCTTGGTGTTATAACATTTCCATGCAATACCCTTGGAGTCCAGTGAGACTGTTTAATGTATTATTATTACAACTGGTCACATGGAGGGGTGTATTGGTGCATGTACAACATAGGCCCAGGTCTAGGTTGGCAAGTAGAAGACAGTACAAAATAACCAAATACAGATATACTGTATATTATATTATATATAACTAGGCTTTGCATAGATTATCCATTGTGTTGGATGCTTCAGGTTAGAGACAATTGCCCTCATTTATCTTTTGCTGGGCTAACAAGGTTTGCTATGAGGAATCTTCCCAGCTTCACCACTGCTTGTGCAATGCCGCCCCCTACTCACAGATGCACAAGCAGGAGCTATCAATTATCCCAATCAGATCAGGATGATTGAAATCCAAAACACGTTAGGTGGTGGAGAGGTTAAGTAGCCGCTATCTTAACCTTGTCAGCTTTGAAATAACAAGACTTGACTGTGAGACAATATATTTCAGAGGGGACAATAAACTCTTTATGAATTCTTCATGCTTAAGCAAATTTTAGGTTAAAAACCCTAACCAAACCTCTGTAGAACAAGTGTTCTCCCCAGGACACTCCATGCTTACCATTTGGGTAAAATTGAAGCCAACATTAAGTTAAAATGATCTAATATTACGTTTTTCAATGTTTTCTATATATACATTATCCTTAATTTAAGTAAAGTAATGCAAATCATTTTGTGCTTTTGATAGTGACATTTATAAATATCGGAAAATGTTATAATTTTTGCAAAGTATTAATCTGCCCTCACACTTAATAATGCCATTTGGCTGGCAATTTTTTTTTTGTAGAGAACTCTGAGAATACCATAGGAACAACCAATCCATTTTTTGCTTCTAAATGGTTTCTGAGATGGTTCTCTTTCTGTCCAGCGACTCTACTTAACTCTAATATAACATGGGAATATTTTTCGCTTATAACGATTTACAAATATATCTTTGGAAGTGTCCAATTATTGTTTTTCATATAGTTAGTGGCTGTCGTTTGTTTTGTTAATGGAAATAACTCTAACTAAAATGAAGAAAGCATCTATGAATTTCATATATCATCTTGTCTCAAAACAAAGCCAAATCAGTCAAATAACTATCAGGTAGATTATGAGTTTTGCGTTACTGCTTTTAACGCTGAAAAAAAATGGCAATTTCAACTTAATGGCCAGGAACGCATATTACGAGTCGTGTCGGTGTAGCTATACCACAAGCATTTTAGCCAGTAACGCAAAGTCCATTCCGCACTCAAAAAAATTACGTTTTTGTGTGGGATTTTAATAGCGCCGGTATTACAGGTTGTGCGTTCAGCCTAAAAAGCTTGTGTTACAGCCTATACCGACATGATCCATACCGCCTTCTGAGACCAAAACTAAACTGTTACAAAGTACACTAAAACCCATAAACAACATATTAACCCCTAAACCACCATCCTCCCGCATCGCAAACACTATATTAAACCTATTAACCCCTAATCTGCCACCCACCCTCATTGCGACTATTAAATAAATGTATTTACCCCTAATCTGCCACCCCCGAGATCTCCAACACTATAATAAAGCTATTAACCCCTAACCTGCCACTCCCCAACATCGCCGACACTATAATACAGTTATTAACCCCTAAATCTCTGGCCTCCCACATCGCCGCCACCAAATAAACCTTTTAACCCCTAAACGGCCGGCCCCCCACATAGCAAAACACTAAATTAAACTATTAACCCCTAAACCTAACACCCCCCTAACTTTAAATTAAAATTACAATATAACTACAAAATTACAATATAACTATCTTTAAATAAATAAAAACTTACCTGTGAAATAAAAATAAACCTACCATTAATCTATAAATTAACCTAACCTTGCTATTCTAATAAAATTAAAATAGACTACTGATTAAAAAATTGAAAAAACCTAACACTACGAAAAAAAATAAAAAATCTAAATTACAAATTGAAAAAACCTAACACTACGAAAAAAATTAACAAATCTAAAATGACAAAAAATAATAAACACTAAATCACAAAAAATAAAAACACTAACGGCTAGATTTGGAGTTTTGTCGGTAACGACCCGAAAAACTAACGCCGGCTTTTTTCTGGCCGCACCATAAAAATAACTCTGGTATTGAGAGTCCACAAAAAGGCTGCGTTAGGCTCCAAAAAAGGAGCGTAGAGCATTTTTAACGCAGCTTCAACTCTCGATACCAGAGTTGCTTACGCAAGCGGCCAGCCTCAAAAACATGCTCATGCACGATTCCCCCATAGGAAACAATGGGGCTGTTTGAGCTGAAAAAAAACCTAACACCTGCAAAAAAGCCGCGTTCAGCTCTTAACGCAGCCCCATTGTTTGCTATGGGGAAACACTTCTACGTCTGTACCTAACACCCTAACATGTACCCCGAGTCTAAACACCCCTAACCTTACACTTATTAACCCCTAATCTGCCACCCCAGCTATCGCTGACCCCTGCATATTATTATTAACCCCTAATCTGCCGCTCCGTAAACCGCCGCTACTTACATTATCCCTATGTACCCCTAATCTGCTGCCCTAACATCGCCGACCACTATATTATATTTATTAACCCCTAATCTGCCCCCCACAACGTCGCCTCCACCTGCCTACACTTATTAACCCCTAATCTGCCGACCGGACCGCACCGCTACTATAATAAAGTTATTAACCACTAATCCGCCTCACTAACCCTATAATAAATAGTATTAACCCCTAATCTGCCCTCCCTAACATCGCCGACACCTAACTTCAATTATTAACCCCTAATCTGCCGACCCAATCTCGCCGCTATTCTAATAAATGTATTAACCCCTAAAGAAAGTCTAACCCTAATACTAACACCCCCCTAAATTAAATACAATTTAAATCTAACAAAATTAATTATCTCTTATTAAATAAATTATTCCTATTTAAAGCTAAATACTTACCTGTAAAATAAATCCTAATATAGCTACAATATAAATTATAATTATATTATAGCTATTTTAGGATTAATATTTATTTTACAGGTAACTTTGTATTTATTTTAACCAGGTACAATAGCTATTAAATAGTTAAGAACTATTTAATAGCTAAAATAGTTAAAATAATTACAAATTTACCTGTAAAAGAAATCCTAACCTAAGTTACAATTAAACCTAACACTATACTATCAATAAATTAATTAAATAAACTACCTACAATTACCTACAATTAACCTAACACTACACTATCAATAAATTAATTAAATACAATTCCTACAAATAAATACAATTAAATAAACTTGCTAAAGTACAAAAAATAAAAAAGAACTAAGTTACAAAAAATAAAAACATATTTACAAACATTAGAAAAATATTACAACAATTTTAAACTAATTACACCTACTCTAAGCCCCCTAATAAAATAACAAATCCCCCCAAAATAAAAAAATGCCCTACCCTATTCTAAATAACTAAAGTTCAAAGCTCTTTTACCTTACCAGCCCTGAACAGGGCCCTTTGCGGGGCATGCCCCAAGAAGTTCAGCTCTTTTTTTCCTGTAAAAGAAAAAATACATTACCCAAGCCCCCCAACATTACAACTCACCACCCACATACCCCTAATCTAACCCAAACCCCCCTTAAATAAACCTAACACTAAGCCCCTGAAGATCTTCCTACCTTATCTTCACCTCACCGGGTTCAACGATCTGTCCAGAAGAGCTCCTCCGATGTCCTGATCCAAGCCCAAGCGGGGGGCTGAAGAGGTCCATGATCCGGATGAAGTCTTCATCCAAGCGGGAGCTGAAGAGGTCCATGATCCGGATGAAGTCTTCTATCAACGGCATCTTCAATCTTCTTTCTTCCGGATCCATCTTGCAGACCTCCGACGCGGAACATCCTGCTGGCCCGACGGACTAACGACGAATGACGGTTCCTTTAAGGGACGTCATCCAAGATGGCGTCCCTCGAATTCCGATTGGCTGATAGGATTCTATCAGCCAATCGGAATTAAGGTAGGAATATTCTGATTGGCTGATGGAATCAGCCAATCAGATTCAAGTTCAATCCAATTGGCTGATTCAATCAGCCAATCAGATTGAGCTCGCAATCTATTGGCTGTTCTGATCAGCCAATAGAATGCGAGCTCAATCTGATTGGCTGATTGGATCAGCCAATCGGATTGAACTTGATTCTGATTGGCTGATTCCATCAGCCAATCAGAATATTCCTACCTTAATTCCGATTGGCTGATAGAATCCTATCAGCCAATCGGAATTCGAGGGACGCCATCTTGGATGACGTCCCTTAAAGGAACCGTCATTCGTCGTTAGTCCGTCGGGCCAGCAGGATGTTCCGCGTCGGAGGTCTGCAAGATGGATCCGGAAGAAAGAAGATTGAAGATGCCGTTGATAGAAGACTTCATCCGGATCATGGACCTCTTCAGCTCCCGCTTGGATGAAGACTTAATCCGGATCATGGACCTCTTCAGCCCCCCGCTTGGGCTTGGATCAGGACATCGGAGGAGCTCTTCTGGACAGATCGTTGAACCTGATGAGGTGAAGATAAGGTAGGAAGATCTTCAGGGGCTTAGTGTTAGGTTTATTTAAGGGGGGTTTGGGTTAGATTAGGGGTATGTGGGTGGTGGGTTGTAATGTTGGGGGGCTTGGGTATTGTATTTTTTCTTTTACAGGCAAAAGAGCTGAACTTCTTGGGGCATGCCCCGCAAAGGGCCCTGTTCAGGGCTGGTAAGGTAAAAGAGCTTTGAACTTTAGTTATTTAGAATAGGGTAGGGCATTTTTTTATTTTGGGGGGCTTTGTTATTTTATTAGGGGGCTTAGAGTAGGTGTAATTAGTTTAAAATTGTTGTAATATTTTTCTTATGTTTGTAAATATTTTTTTATTTTTTGTAACTTAGTTCTTTTTTATTTTTTGTACTTTAGCAAGTTTATTTAATTGTATTTATTTGTAGGAATTGTATTTAATTAATTTATTGATAGTGTAGTGTTAGGTTAATTGTAGGTAATTGTAGGTAGTTTATTTAATTAATTTATTGATAGTATAGTGTTAGGTTTAATTGTAACTTAGGTTAGGATTTCTTTTACAGGTAAATTTGTAATTATTTTAACTATTTTAGCTATTAAATAGTTCTTAACTATTTAACAGCTATTGTACCTGGTTAAAATAAATACAAAGTTACCTGTAAAATAAATATTAATCCTAAAATAGCTATAATAGTGTTAGGGTTAGACTTAGCTTTAGGGGTTAATACATTTATTAGAATAGTGGTGAGCTCCGGTCGGCAGATTAGGGGTTAATAATTGAAGTTAGGTGTCGGCGATGTTAGGGAGGGCAGATTAGGGGTTAATACTATTTATTATAGGGTTAGTGAGGCGGATTAGGGGTTAATAACTTTATTATAGTAGCGCTCAGGTCCGCTCGGCAGATTAGGGGTTAATAAGTGTAGGCAGGTGGAGGCGACATTGAGGGGGGCAGATTAAGGGTTAATAAATATAATATAGGCGTCAGCGGTGTTAGGGGCAGCAGATTAGGGGTACATAAGGATAACGTAGGTGGCGGCGCTTTGCGGTCGGCAGATTAGGGGTTAATAAGTGTAGGCAGGTGGAGGCGACGTTGAGGGGGGCAGATTAGGGGTTAATAAATATAATACAGGGGTCGGCGGTGTTAGGGGCAGCAGATTAGGGGTACATAAGGATAATGTAGGTGGCGGTCGGCAGATTATGGGTTAAAAAAATGTATTTGAGTGTCGGCGATGTGGGGGGACCTCGGTTTAGGGGTACATAGGTAGTTTATGGGTGTTAGTGTACTTTAGAGTACAGTAGTTAAGAGCTTTATAAACCGGCGTTAGCCCAGAAAGATCTTAACTACTGACTTTTTTCCTGCGGCTGGAGTTTTGTCGTTAGATGTCTAACGCTCACTTCAGAAACGACTCGAAATACCGGAGTTAGAAAGATCCCATTGAAAAGATAGGATACGCAATTTACGTAAGGGGATCTGCGGTATGGAAAAGTCGCGTCTGAAAAGTGAGCGTTAGACCCTATTTTGAGTGACTCCAAATACCGGCGGTAGCCTAAAACCAGCGTTAGGAGCCTCTAACGCTGGTTTTCACGGCTATCGCCAAACTCCAAATCTAGGTCTAAGCTTGCAAAAAATAAAAACAATTACACCTAATCTAATAGCCCTATAAAAATAAAAAACACTCCCTAGCCTACAATAAACTACCAATAGCCCTTAAAAGGGCCTTTTGTAGGGCATTGCCCTAAGTTTAACAGCTCTTTTACCTGTAAATAAATACAAAGTCCCCCCAACAGTAAAACCCACCACCCAACCAACCCCCCAAAATAAAAAAACTAACTCTAAAAAAACCTAAGCTACCCATTGCCCCTAAAAGGGCATTTGTATAGGCATTGCCCTTAAAAGGGCATTCAGCTCTTTTTCATTGCCCTTAAAAGGGCATTTAGCTCTTTTTCATTGCCCTTAAAAGGGCATTTAGCTCTTTTCATATTATAGGTTAGAGGGTGTTGTTATTTTGGGGGGCTTTTTTATTTTTATAGGGCTATTAGATTAGGTGTAATTGTTTTTATTTTTGATTTTTTTTTAATTATTTTTGTCAGCTTAGTGTTTGTTATTTTTTGTAATTTAGTGTTTATTATTTTTTGTCATTTTAGATTTTTAAATTTTTCTCGTGTTAGTTTTTTTTAAAATTAGTAATTTAAATTTTTTAATTGGTAGTATTTTTTGATTTTTTTTAGAATAGTAAGGTTAGGTTAATTTATAGTTTAATGTTAGGTTTATTTTTATTTCACAGGTAAGTTTTTATTTATTTAAAGATAGTTATATTGTAATTTTAATTTAAAGTTAGGTGTTAGGTTTAGGGGTTAATAGTTTAATTTAGTGTTTTGCGATGTGGGGAGCCGGCGGTTTATTGGTTAATAGGTTTATTTAGTTGCGGAGATGTGGGAGGCTGGAGGTTTAGGGGTTAATAGGTTTATTTAGTGGCGGCGGTGTTGGAGCTGGAAGTTTAGGGGTCAATTGGTTTATTATAGTGTCGGCGATGTTGGTGAGCAGCGGAATAGGGGTTAATAACTTTTTTATAGTGGTGGCGATGTCAGGGAGCAGCCGTTTAGGGATAAATAGCTTTTAGTAGTGTCGGCGATGTCGGGAGCCGCAGATTAGGGGTATTTAGAATTGGGGTTTATGCTTGGGTGTTAGGTTTAAAAGTAACTTTTTTTCCCCCATAGACATCAATGGGTTTGCGTTACAGAGATTTTTCATTCCCGCACTTCAGGTGTTTTTTTCTGACACTCTCTCCCCATTGATGTCTATGGGGGAAAGCATGCACGAGCACGTCAAAGCAGCCCTTGGATTTTGTGCAGTATGGAGCTTAATGCCACCATATCGCACGCACAAGGAGGCTTTTCAGTAACTCGTAATGACAGCGCTATTAGTTTTGCACCCTGTTTAGCGCAAAACTCGTAATCTAGGTGTATGTGAACAAAGAAAACAAATGCTAGTTTAAAAAAAAAAAAAAAAAAAATTGGTTTCTGGTTACATAAGTTACTAGATTCCCCTGAACGTAGTTAATAAAAAATTTTTTAAAAGTAAAACAAATAGATTCATAGAAAGTAGTTCATGTGACTAATATGCAACTACATAATGCCCCATTGCCTCCAACTCCCAACTTGGGATGACTCAGTGAACCCATTTAAGTGTTTAAACAATATTTATTTTTTTGTAAGTGCTTATTCCATCATATGCTTTTGTGTCTTGAAGATAACTTTGATATTATGACCTATTGGTTTACTTTTAAAAAAAAACATTAGCAGCTTCCGTTGAACATTTATACAATAGGACTTAAAAAGCCCAAAAACAAAAGTCTATTTTAATACCATCTAAAATCATTGAAAAGCATAAATAATTCCACAGAACAAGCACAGAAATACATGCTAAATCCATTTTATAAGAGCACAGGTTAATGTTGAAAGGCATCACTGTCATGTTATAACCCATCCAAAATAAAAAAATAAAATCGAAATAAAGGTTTCTTAGAAACAAAGTTGTCACATTTCCCTTACACTGCAAAAATACATAAATAAAACTACATATAAATAAACTAAATACAAGTTAATAATAATAGACCTGTCAAATGTCCAAAATCCTGCAGGACTGTCACAGTCTAGGAGGTCCACCTATTTTCCTGCCTGCAGCTTCTTCAGCCATGCCAAATGTCCCATTTTTTATGGGCAGCTCAGATCTGTCTAGACTATGCCCTAACTCCTCCCATGCTGTCAATGCAATGCCCCTAACCACTCTCAAAAAATACCTGTGTCTTTGCCCACAAGTCAGCTCACTTACTTGTCCCAGAGAGCCTCTAGGAAATGTTGGGAGGTATGTAATTATGTTTTATGTCTATTGGTAAACTGACCAATTTCAATTTTAGCATGTCAGTGTCAGTGCATGATACAACTTATGTTTTGTTCCATATATTCTTCTTTTCAGAATAAAATGAGTCAAAAGCTAAATAGTAACCCTGGTCATTTTGACTAAAGTGTAAAAGAAAAATAGACAAATGAAACAAACAAAAAAGAAGATAGTAAGAAAAAAATGTATGAAAAAAACACATCTCCGGCCTGTGTAGTAAAAAACAAAACAAAGAAAAACAAGACACTTGTGTAATTAAGACTAAACAAACCACTAACAAGTGTCAGCTGTTACACAGTATGACACCTGTTTGTTAAGTCTCCTCACATATATGGTCAATCTGTAAATTAGAGGTCTGCTAAAAGAGATCTAGAAATGGTGTGTGTACTGACAATCTTCTAATACAGTCCCGACAAATATGTCATCCATCATTCTACTTAATATTTAATCATTTTTTCACATGATTATGTTGTTTTTTTATTAGTTGAAAATTGCTTCACCGTTTATGTTTTATGTCAGGTAAGTCTCTTACTTATAGATAAACCAAAGGTTACATAAATCTGACAGCTTCACTAAAACCTGCCCCAGGAACTATTATTATGCAAATTAAAGTAAGTGTAATATGACACAACATGTGGAAAGGCATAAAGTCAAATTTACATATCTTGACTATGAATCTTTTCTATGCAGATGCAATGTTGCAAAGGAACGGTTTTGTGCTTTATAGTGTCAGTTCTTTTAAAATCCGGTATAGAATGATATCATAAGTCCTTTCAATATAAACCCATTGTCTCCATCTTGTTGTAAGATCACATCAAACTGGAAATGGTGCATTTAGAAATAATAACAATAAATAGAAATAATAACAATACTTGTCGAATATTAAAGGAGATAATAAAATGATTGGCTAATTATGCTGAGTATGCCCATCATGCCTACAAAATTCATTCAAATGGTTTAGCAGTTGTGAGGATAGAAACAAATTGCAAGAGGTTCCTTTGGAACGGATGATTGTGCCACCCAGTTTTAAAGCCCGGTTATGAAAATGTCTGTACTGTTAGTGACAATTACAACAGTATGAGTGTGACTAATACATAACATTTGTAGATGTTGGGGTACTGATGAGACTTTTTAAAGTATGCCCTTAATGCCAAGAAATAGCAGTGGTGAGAATGGAATCAGAATAAAAAAGGTTAATATCACACATGTAAATGAATAATTTCTTTCCACAGTGAACAAAGTAGTTCATTAAAAAGTCCTTAACTGTATGAAAGGGCTACTGCAAATGCCAATTTTGGTTGACTTCTCAGTTTCTATTCAGAAAAAAACAGGTAAGCAAAATATGATGAAAATTTATTTTCAGGAGCTTTTCTTTAGAAAGGGAGCTTGTGTGTCCAGTCTTTAAACACACTACTCTATTTCGCATTGTGATCCCTAGAGAAACTCCATGGCCAATTTGGCGCAAAGCAAAAATCCATTTCAGGAGCAAATCACTGAAAAAATGTAATCAACACCAAAGTGTTTTGGTGTTATTCAAATTTAGAACATACGGTGTTCATATTATAAAGTGCATAAATAATCATACATACGTTTATTAGTATACTATAAGAATCTGCAATCAACTATGCAATAATTATTAGCAATGAAATCTCAAAAACACCATTTACATTTTTTTTTTTTAATTATAACCCAAATGTACAATGTGGAAAATTTAAATATACCAAAATTGTTTCTGATAGCGGGGAGCCTAACATATTCGAATACAAAAGCTTTACAAATATTACAGTGATACTTGAAAACTATTTCAAACGACAAATAAAGATAAAGATTGTAATGTCAACATTCAGTTTCAGTATACTAATGTTACTTTGAAGTAAAAGTTAAAAAAAATTGCCAAAATGTTGAATTTATAGCAAACATTCCATATTCATTTAGAATGAACAAATACTACCAGCATTGCTTGTTTTTAACTAAATTGTTGAAACATTAGCTCATCCCTAGTAAACATAACGGAAACGAGCTATCCTCTTTTTAAATAAATGTTGTTTCAAAATCGTAAATAGTGAAAGGATCAGCTGTGCTCTATTAAGCCATTAAATAAACACATTTCCTAAGAGCATTTAACAATTAATTATGAGGCTCACTTCTCTTTGACAAAGAGTAGGATTTGGAGTGTGAAAAAAGGGCAAAGATTGATTACTGGAGCAAAATCTGGTTAAAAGAAGGTTAAATTTATAGCAGGTCTCTACAGATATATTAAAATCTTGCTCAATATGTTCCTTCATTCCCAGTGCACGTGTGAATAATTCCAAAGCTTACCAGTGTTGTAGTTTAACAGAAAACTATCAATGCTAACAGCAGCACATAGTCACAGCAATACTTCTCAGAGGGCTAGCAATTAATATCTGCTTTCACTTTTTGTTTTCATTGCTGCCAAACTGCCAATTTTCTTCTCTGTTATTTTTGGTGTGTGTGCTCCCGTGTGCCTGGAATGGTATATGGTTGATTATTTTGTCCTTTTTTTTATTCTAATTTTTTGGCTTAAATTAGTTTCTAAACTCTTGCAAGAAGATGCTCTAGCACATTTCTGTCTTGAATTTGCTTATAAGAAACACAAATGTCCATTTTATACTAGCCTCTTATATTTTTATTATTATATATTCACTTCTCATTTACACTGTTCATACATTTACTGTTTTTATACAAAAACTACAAATGCTTAACTTGTGAGATGTACAGGAAATCAGTTTTCACTCAACAGTATACAAAAATCACATAAAAAATGTTGCCTACCTCAATGTGTAATTTATGCAATCAAAGATTTAATCAAGAGGTATTAATGGCTTCTAAAGGGTAATTAAATTGTTATATTACATCAAAGGTTGTTTGGTGATCGCAGAAGAGATTTTTGAAGCACTTATATTGGTAATATGTAATTTGCAACACTAAGTTAAATAATTGCATTTGCTCATGGACGTTTTACAACATTAAAAATGGGTGAAAAAAAATCACAACCTTGATCTAATTCTCTTAGATTGAATTGTTTCACAAACTGTTTCAAGGTAAGACCACAGTGTTTCTATACTGAATTTTGTAAGTCAGTATAGAAATGCTGTGGTTTTACCTTGAAACAGTTTGTGAAATAATTCAAGTATTCTGCTTTAAAAGTGTAATACAGGTATATGAAAAAGCCTGTTTTTGAAATGTATACTTTGATAGCTAGCTCAAATAATTTGGTGTTGTATAAAGTTTTTGTATGTCTATGTTTTATACCACCTTAAAAATTACCATTTAAAAAATGACCACCTTAAAAATTAATTTCCTTTTTTTACGATGATCAATTAGGAAAAAAAGCAATGGGTATTTAAAAGCATGGTCAATATGTGATGGCATTTTGGTAAAACCTGTGTAAACGTTGAAACGCAGTGACCTTATTACACTGTGACTTTTTTGTTTGCAGATATATTAAAATGTACTAATTATGCACTAATTAATAAGGAATTTAGCTCAAGGTGATAATACACAGCTTTCTGTTTCCCTGAGTATACAAAGTACTTCAAGTAATTGTAAATTCTAGCGTTTCCAAAACACTAGGATTTACCATCACTAAAAATTAAAGTGATCTTCATTTATCAGTTTTAAAAAAAACCTGATGAATAAGGACCTTTATTTTGCTGTGGCATTAACGCTAACCTAAGCACCACTGGCCTCCCACAGTTTTTCAATGAGGTGACATTTCCACCTCTTAGCCAATAGCCATGCTAGTCTATGGCATACTGCCAAAGGGCAAGCATGGCTAGTGGCTGAGAGGTTAAAACATCACCTCATTGGAAAAACTGAGCTGTGCTGTGGGTGTCCAGAGACGTATAGGTTAGCACTGCTGCAGCAAACTATAGGTAACTATTCATCTGTTGTATGCTAAAAACATTCTAAATATGTACACACCTGTTGTATGCTAAAAACATTGTAAATAGCTATATCCCTGTTATATGCTAAACATATTGTAAATATGTATATCCCTTTTGTATGGTAAAAACATTCTAAATACCCTTTTTTCCTGCTTTCTCAGCCCTTTTCAGTGGGTGTCCCAGCCTAACCTCATCAGCTGTGCAAAACTGGGAGCTTCTATGTAATTTTTTAAAAATATTTAATTCTGGAATTTTAGATCAGTACCTGTGCATATTCTTCTTTATAGTAGTATCTATTACATGTAGTTATATGAAAAATTGTGTATACCGTCCCTTTAACACATTCTGGAGAGTGCCCTAACCTAATCCTCTCCTTGCTAGAGCCACAGCTGCGCTAACAGGAAGCTAAAGTTAGTGCAGGTCCTGGGAACCGAAAGTGTTAAACCTGCTGTTAGCGAGGTCAGGATTCTGGCAAGAGGAGGATCAGGTTAGCATGCTCTCCAGTTTGCATTAAGGTAAGAATTCTAGCTAGAAGTAAAAAGTTTACTTAGGGCTTTGAACACTGAATACCTTTGAATACCGAATACTGTAGTCAACGAATATTAGAAGAACAAAAATTCCCCAACTATTCGGTACGGAAATGTCAGACGAACCAAAAATGTATTAGCTGCACAAGTCTATTGGCCATTACTAGACATGTGCACATGGACTCTGACCAATAAAAAAAAAATCACACATTTTACTATTTTTTTTTTCTGCATTCATTTAAAAATGAAAAATGAGCAGCCACTTTAACAAATAAACAAAGGAATGATCCAATCAGCCAATAGGATTGAACTCGTATTCTATGGGCTGTTCCAATCAGCCAATAGAATGTGAGCTTAATTCTATTGGCTGATTGCAGCAGCCAATAGGATTTTTCCTACCTTAATTCCAATTGGCTGATAGAATCCTATCAGCCAATCAGAATTCAAGGGACACCATTTTGGATGACGTCATTTAAAGGAACATTCATTCATCGGGAGTCGTCGGAAGAAGAGGATGCTCCACGTCTGCTGATTTCAAGATGGACCCGCTCTGCTCCGGATGGATGAAGATATAAGATGCCGCCTGGATGAAGCCTTCTGCCCGTCTGGAGGTCCTCTTCTGCCCGGATCGGATGAAGACTTCTGCCCCTCTGGTGGAACACTTGTGCCCGGCTGGGTGAAGACGGCTCAAGGTACGGTGATCTTCAAGGGGGTAGTGTTAGGTTTTATTAAGGGGGGATTGGGTGGGTTTTAGAGTAGGGTTGGGTGTGTGGGTGGTGGGTTTTAATGTGGGGGGTATTGTATTTTTTTTTTTTACAGGTAAAAGAGCTCATTACTTTGGGGCAATGCCCCTTAAAAGGCCCTTTTAAGGACTATTTGTAATTTAGTGTAGGGTAGGGATTTTTATTATTTTAGGGGGCTTTTTTATTTTATTAGGGGGATTAGATTAGGTGTAATTAGTTTAAAAAACTTGTAATTATTTTATTATTTTCTGTAATTTAGTTTTTTTTTTTTTTACTTTAGTTTATGTAATTTAATTGTAGTTAATTGTAGTTATAAAATAAATATAAACCCTAAGCTAGATACAAATGTAACTATTAGATATATTGTAGCAAGCTTAGGGTTTATTTTATAGGTAAGTATTTCGTTTTAAATAGGAATTATTTATTTAATTGTAGTAATTTTATTTAGTTTTATTTAAATTATATTTAAGTTAGGGGGGGTGTAAGGGTTAGGTTTAGACTTAGGTTTAGGGGTTAATAAAGTTAATATAGTTCTGCGATGTTGTGGTCGGCAGATTAGGAGTTAATAAATGTAGGTAGGTGTCGGCGATATTAGGGACGGCAGATTAGGGGTTAATCAAATTTAACTAGTGTTTGCGAGGCGGGAGTGTGGCGGTTTAGGGGTTAATATATTTATTAAAGTGGCGGCGATGTCCGGTCAGCAGATTAGGGGTTAAAAACTTTATTAAAGTGTTTCTGATGTGGGGGGGCTTGGTTTAGGGGTTAGTAGGTAGTTTATGGGTGTTAGTGTACTTTGTAACACTTTAATTAAGAGTTTTATGTTACGGCGTTAGCCCATAAAACTCTTTACTACTGACTTTTAAATGCGGTAGGAGTCTTGACAGGAGAGGGTCTACCGCTCACTTCTTCCAAGACTAGTAATACCAGCATTAGGCAAGTCCCATTAAAAAGATAGGATACGCAATTTACGTAAGGGGATTTGCGGTAAGCTCGAGTCTCGGAAGAAAAGTGAGCGGTACACCTGTACCTGCCTGACTCGTAATACCAGCGGGCTTTAAAAAGCAGCGTTTGGACCTCTCAACGCTGCTTTTTAAGGCTAACGCAAGACTCGTAGTCTAGCCATTCTTTTTTTAAAATGACAATAATTAGTTTGACCCACTCACAGACAATTCTAAATTTACTTTAATTTATATCTATATATTTTTATCTATTTATATCTATTTAAATGCACTTTGTGCACAAACTGTATAAAATAAAATACTAAATATGTAGTATCTAAGTGAATAAAACCCACATTACATTGAGTTCAATACAATACTTAATGAAATATGAGTTTTATTCATTAACTGTATTTTGCATTTATTTTAGAGTTGCTTATGTAGGAAAACAAATTTAAATTGATACTATTTAAATTTCCACTCTTTGCAATGTTACATACAAATGTGCAAGGCCTAAAATGAATAAAACATTTCATTTTCTAATTCATTGCACAATATGATTCCTGAATTTTAATCCAATAACACTGCAAACACCCCTAAGCGAGTTACAGAGCTTAGAATGGGTTTTTAGATACATAGAGATACATACATATGCATGTCTAATGATATATTTGAACTACATATTTACTGTAAATATTTCACATTCCAATGTTCTGCATATTGCATAATATTTTCTATGTATTTATCAATAGATATTTCTAGATATCGCTCTCTCTCTCTCTCTCTCTCTCTCTCTCTCTCTCTCTCTTTCTCTCTCTCTCTCTCTCTCTCTCTCTCTCTATATATATATATATATATGTCAAAAAATGAAGTTAAAGCAACCAACTTTGTGCTCATTTTTGTTGCCTAAACTGTTTGCTTTTTGCACTACCCCCATGTTTTAATTGTGTGACTACACGAATAAAATTTACTTTTTAACCGCTTTTTGCACCAATTGCTTTAACTTCGTTTTTTGACATTTCAATATTCTATCAGGATTAAGCATTGGTGCTCAGTGGTTTTTGTATGCTCTGTATGATATCCCTAAACTAGCGTGGACAGCTAGACTTCCTATTGGATCACTACAGACCATCATATCCCAGCTAAGGAATCCGCTTAACCTCATTGGATGACCCTCGACACGTGGTACGCCACACACGCACAGACGCAACAACAGCGTCCTTCACAGCACTGCCTGTAGACGGAGATTGCAGGAGCAAGTTTGCCGGGCAGAAAACCGGAATGAGAGCGGGCCTTGAATCAGTGAGGACTTGAACGGATACGGGGTGTCTGGCGTTCCTTTGTAGCAGTGGTAAGTGGGCACAACCGCATAGCAGTATAAATTACACAGATGGCTATGGAAGCATTAAGTTTGTGAGATGCATAAGACCCATAACTGCTATTCAGAGTTTACCTGATTAATAGGAGACGATCTGTGAACGCCTGATATACCTGTTTGGGACTGTTTATCCATTCATACACTTGTGTTTGTGGATTTTTTGGAAGTGCTTGGGCGATCGCTACCAGGGGTTCTTATATAGTAAGACTATCACTTGAATGCTTATACTGTTACATTTGAGACACACAATTACTTCCTTTTGCTTATATATATATATATATATATATATATATATATACACCTACAGTATATATAATCACCTATAAATATAGTTATAAATATATATTTGTGCAAAAAAACATCAGATATATTTAGAAATATTTATTTATTAATAAATAAAATATATTCTTTTATGTTAAGAAAACTTTTTTTTTTCTCCATTGACTTCTATGGGGGAATAAGTGAACATTCAAGTGATATTGGATGTTCAGATTTTTGCATTTTTTTTTTTAACTTGTAATACAAGCGCAACCCGACTAGTGCAACAAGCTTAACTCTAGCGGGGCTTTTGCAATCGCTAAAATATTTTAATTTGAGAGTTGTTTATCTCACTATTCAGGATTCTGTATGCGAAAGAGAAACACCTTCTTTAAAATACAATGCTTAGATTTTGTGTGATTTTTCTCCATGCCAGTGAGTTTTTGATCATCAGAAAGAATAATGGCAAAGCATAGGTTAAATCACACGATGTCCAGGGGAAAGCTGTGAGAAGATGGATCTGGTTGTGGATTTGGGCAGAGCAGGGTGGGTAAAGGGTGAATTGGGGGTGTGGTAAGGTGGTCCTCTGTAACTCAGAACATTCTTAAGGTTCTAGAGAGCCAGGGGAGGAACAGCGGGTAGAGCCTCCAAACTTTTAAAACTCCACAAAATAGAATTTGTTAAAATATTTTCAGTTCCTATGAAAACTGACAAATAAGGTACTATAAATATGTAACTCAGGGTGCATTAGTAACATGTACCCTTACTTGGATAAATTAAAGTAATAAAAAAAAGACCTTGTATTCTATTTTCTCAGGAATGCCAGCAGGTTTTCTAGAAAACTAAAAGGACCATACATTTAAGTATATTCAATAAAATACAAGTTATTTCTTATTCTAACTAAAAATGAGAAACTCTAATAACATTGGGTAACATACTATATATTAGTATTTTTGTTTTTTACATTATATTAATCTCCAGTTGTATGTGCACCTGCTATCAGTTCATTAATGACATAGTTATCAGATGTAACAGAAGCCTTTTTTTTTATAGTCTCCAAATTGATAATGCAATTCCTCCACATTATTGCTTTAAATGGCATCATAATTCAGTCACATCATCTCACGCTATCTTTTCCTATCCAATTTAAAAAAAAAAAAAAAAATAGAAGAGTGGGCTGGCAACTCAATACAACATTTCATTGTGATAAAGTGAATTGAGGAACGTTCAATAGACTTGACATTTCTGAAAAACATAGAAAGCTTAAAAACTAGCAGCTAAGGCAAATGAAAGCTATAGATTTAAAGATCACCCAACTCCTGAAAAAAAACATGTCAAAAATGACTTTATCAGAAAATAAATTAAATTTCTTTCATTTAAAAAATAGCCATGGCTGGTCCCTTCTCTGTTAGATTAGCTTGTAGTAATGTTTTGTTTGATTCAATATTCACTGCAGATTAAGCACAAAATGTCCTCATTTTATATCTACATGCATAAGTTTGATAAATCTAATGTAAACACCAAGTTCTAGAACAACGATGAAAATTTCTGCAATAAAGCAAACTTTGTCTCTCGACTTGGCACACAACAACTTACCATCAAAATGTATTCCATCAAATGTGCCAGATTTCAATCAGGCAGTACAAAATCTCTCCACATTTTCATCTTAACTATAAGAGGCATCAAACATTTTTTCTTGCATTATGTGCTTGCCTTACATCTTTGGAGCACTACATTGAACTTACATTCTCTGTTTAACCTATTTGCTACCAAAGATAGCTGCAATGAGATATTTCAGGTCATCTCCCTCATAGTATATATATATATATATATATATATATATATATATATATATATAAAAATATATATATAGCTACATCTACATAATTTACACAAAATGTGCTATCCATTGTGTTGGTGATTTAGAAAATCATATACTTCCAGGGCCATCATCAGGGGATGAAATAGGCTACTAGTGTTAGGGGCCAGGAGGGCCAGAGAGGACCTGGCAACATCCGGTTACTATACCATTTTTTTTAATTGCAGCAGTCCATTGGTAGCGCCAGTGCTGGAACATTTAGGACAGCTGTGGTCATAGTCAGGGCGGTAGTTCTAGAGTAGGAACTTTTAGGGTAGCTGCAGTTAGAGGTAGGGTGTTAGCACTAGTTTGAAAACCTTTAGGGCAGTCAGAAGCAGAAAGTCTCAACTTCAGGGGTGATTTCACCAGCACTGTAAAAGTTTTCCTGCCCTTGTGTCGGCATTTCACTCTGTATAGCTTGCTAAGGAGAGAGTGACTTCATGACTGGTGTGCAGAGGACAATGTGGGAGTGCAAGTTGAGGTAGGCTTTAAAAGAAAGGAAGGTTTTTTTTTTGTACCTGGCATAGATTATTCATTCTACAGTGTTTCAGCCTACCATCTTCCTTCTAGCACTGATCAATTTCTAAGCAGCTTCTTAGACAGCACTGTACAGTCTGCATCTACTGTTTGTAAATTGCAATTATATCCCTAACCTCCCCCCTTCTCCCTGCTCAGGGGTGGTGCTGTAAGCTGTCTCACTGGAGGAAGAAAACTGCACAGCTTAATCTAAAGGTGGCTGATTAACTAAGGAAGGTTGGTTTATTGTTAAAGGAGTCTGTTTTTGATGTGTGCTTCTGATGTTCTGGTCTGGCCAAGTATGCTCTGAGTCTGATATTCCTTCTTAGCTGAAGCTCACAGCCAGTTATAGCTTATTTATAACCCATTTGCTTCTAGTGGTGATGAACAACTAGTAATATGTGCTATACTGATTATATGTGTGTCTCTCCTCACTTTCTCCCCTCTCTCCACACACCTTATTCTCACTATTCTGTCTATCCCTATCCACTCTTGCCTGTCTCCTTCTCTCTCTGCCTCTTCTCCTGTATCTCTCTCTCACTTTCCCTCTATTTTCTCGCTCCTCTTTCACAAGATTGTTCTCTACTATTTTTCCAGTTTCCCTTCTTTTTACTTTTTTCTCTCTCTGTTATCTATCTCTCTTCACTTTGCCTTCCTTCTCAAGCTCTCCTCTCTTACTGCACTCTCACCTCTTTTCATTTTCTCTATAAACTCTCTCTTATGTCTTCAATCACTCCTCCATAGAAAAATGGCATAAACAAATTTTTATCACCTACTAATGAGAGTGGTGTTAGATTCCATACTGGAGAGGGGGTTCCCTCTCTTTTAAACTGGGTTCTCATATACATTTATGTTTTATGGGGGGGGAATGGGTGCTCTAAAAGTGCCACTCCCTCTACCTAAACACAGTATGGCTGTCTACTTGGGGCAAGGGATCACCATTACTTTGGTGGTCACCTGGAAATTAGAGGGGGGTGTGACCCCTCATTTGAAAGAGGGGAATTCCCTCTTTCACTTGTTAAAACAGCTCTTTAGTAGCCCCCTCCCCCACCACTAGAAATAAATTTGTTTCTAGTGGGTCAGGTGACCACAATTGTTAATGGTGATCAGCTGTATCCTAGGCAGGGCTTAATAAGAGTCCCATCACCTTCTAGTGAAACAGCATTTTAAATGCTGCTTTAGGTATTCACTAATTTTACGGTGATCACCTGCAACTTACAGGTACTAGTGACAGCTCATTTGAAAGGACAGACATCCCTCTCTCAAATGAGGGGTCACTTGTCCCTCTAGCCCCCACTCGCCATCAACTTAAAAGCATATTCAATGCGGTTGCAGGTAATTGCCTTTTTATAGTAATCATCTGCAACTTACAATGCCTCATTTAAACAGGCAAACTCCCCTCTTCCAAACTGTCCCTGCAAGAGGCCTGAAGACTGAAATATGAGCTTCCAAAGTCATCTTCCCCAGCATCCTGGCCAGTGTTCACTCAAAGGCCAGGTTTGTGCGCAGCCCAGCAGTAAAATAGTTAATCAAAGAACCATACCTGCATAATCTGCATTGTGCATTTTTATTAATTGCAGAGTGGTTTAACCTCATTAACTGTTTCACTGCTGGGCCGCACACACAATTGGCCTTTGAAGGAACACTGCCCCTGGCTATTTGTCTCTCCCTGCCAGCTTCAGCAATTAGCCCCGCCCCTTGTGACATCCCCAGGATTCAGATCAAAAGGGGTGAAAAATGTGTGTTCGTCATCTGCACTGCAGGAAAGATGTGCATGATGAGGATGCCTCGTTATACACATTTAATAGGTTAACTGATAGTTTATTAGCATGTTTATTGCAATAGTGGATTGGCCGCGAGTCTGCAGGGGGCGGCGTTGCTCTTGCTCTTGTGAGCTGCTGGTGCAATGTTGAATACCGAGAGCGTATTGCTCTCCGCATTCAGCGAGGTCTTGTGGACCTGATCCGCTCTGTCAGATCAGGTCTGCAAGACCTTTGATAAATTGGCCCCAATATTTGTTACTGCAGTGGACTCCTGGAAGTTTGCTCTATAGGCTCAGCTTTGTCGTCTAGCACTCTAGTAACTCTGCTGCCTTCTGCTGCCCTCTCTCCTGCCCTCCCTGCTCTTTGGTGGTCATTATCAGTTAAATCCAAAATTCACAGGGAACTATTGGCCCATATGTCCAAGGGACGCTAAGCATGTGTTTAACATTCTCCATTGCAGGTATATTTTTGAGGTTTGTGTACCAGAGGCCAACCTAGTTCAGTAGGTCTGCTGCTTGCTGCCGCCACCTCTCCTGCCCTTCATGCTCTGTGGCAGTCTTCAACTGTGAAAATGCAAAAATTGTAACAAGCTGTTGGCTACTGTTTCCAAGGGATTCTATAAACGTTTGCCCTTCTTCTTGGAATTGTATTTTTGGAGTTTGTGTACCCGAGGCCTGCCTACTTCAGTCACTCTGCTGCCTGCTGCCACCGCCTCTCCTCCTCCTACCCTTCTCTGAATTGTGTTTCCAAGGATAATTATTGATTGCAAACTTGTATTGGGCAGGTATGTGAGAAGGTGAGGAATGTGGGTACTTGAGGGAGCTAAAAAAGAATAAGAGAGTTAAAAAAAATAAAATGGTACTGAAAGGTTGTACTGGTGGAAAGTGAAAGGTTAGACGGAGGGGTGATAATAGGGTGGTGGGAAAAGGTAGTAAATTATTAATTGATATTACAAGTATCACCTGCTTTAATTTCAATTTATTCTTTGAATTCTCTCTGTAAATATTGTTGTAGTTCCTGTATGTTCTTGTGTCACAATTAGCACTAAATCTTTCAATTGTTGTTATTTAATAGCAATATAATTTTGTTGCTAAAAATTCATATTTTGTGGGCTTTCCTTGGCATTAATGCAATATAACAAATTTAGCAAAGCAGATCAGAAATTGTGATTCCACCTTGCTTTTCAAGAGTTGTATCATTGAACTGCTTGTAATTTGCAAAACCTTGTAATTTGTGCTAACCGGTGCTTTTTTGTAATAAAAAAGGTGCCGTTACTCATTGATTATTTATTGATATACTGTGCTCAGTAACTCTGAGAAAAGCAAAGGGACAAAGTTATTTACAATGCTTGATATATTTTGCAGCCCCCTATTGTGAAAGCTAACATATTTATATGATGACTACAAATATCACCTGTCATGTCATGGCAGAGGTGGTTGTACTCAGTACCAGTGAGTACACCCACAAAAAATGCCCTGCTAACTAAAATATTTGAGCACATTTTGCTATGCAGTTCTTCATGGCTGATATATAGTATGGTTTTAATTTCGCTTTAAGTTGTGAAAGGTACATCTACTAACAAATATATTGATAGTATTATGTAACCTGCTATGTGGCAATGGAAAGCTGAGATCATCAGAGGACAGTGATCTTGCTGTGTCCATGATGTTTGTCTTGTTCATAGTAAGGGACACTTAAACAGGAGCACTAAAAAAGAATAAATGGTTACTGCTTTATTCAAGACATGCATTTGATGTTTGTGGCGTTTAGGAGGCAAAGAGAACAAAACAGTGCCATATCACATAGCACAATTGTAAAAGTAAGCTGTATAATAACAAGACTAATCCAATCGAAGCTTCATCATGCATGACATCGGTGCATGAAGTAAAAGAAAGTCAGGGCACTAACAGAGGTCAATACAAAGACAACTGTCAAGTCAGGCACTGATTGGTAGCTTTGGCTGACATGTTTGTGGGCTAGAATGGCATACACTCCAATCAGCAGCTTAATCTTTTCTGAGATTAGCACAGAGGAATTACAAAGAGCGCCCTCTCTGTGCTAAGCAAAATATAAACCAGCTCTTTTTTTCTAATGCTTCATATTAAAAAGCACAATAGTATCCTGCTATGCCGCCTCAATATACTATTAACCTTTAGGTCCATTTAAGCCCAATAGCAATATTCCTTTTATCATTATACAGCTTAGTGTGCATGGTTTCATGTTGATGTAGTTCCTAAAATCTTTTTTCCCTGCACCTCCTATATCTTCTATAAAGCAAAATAAGCATGACCCAGAAAGCCTCCAACTTCTTAGCTTATTAAGAATGTTAAAAGGTAAAAAGTATGGGAAGCGTGTGCCACTTCAAAGTGGTTCCCACTGTGATCTGATGCAGTTCCTATCTGTTCCTCAGTGATCAGGTAACTTGTAAATTTAAACCTTAAAAGAAAGATAGATTATACAGATACGATCTGATTTCTGAATGCCACAATGTCTAATATAAATAATATTTACAGGTAGTACAAGAAACAATACAATATTATACAAGATTTTTTTTTAGTTTTCGAAACTGAATCAGTGCTGTGATTAAACAAAAGCTTACAACAGATGCAGCAGCAGAATAACATTAATACATTTACAATATCCAAAGAGTCCACAGCACCAAATAGACTTAAAAAAGTATTTATGCCTTTATTTTCACATCAAAATGATGTGAAAATAAAGGTATAAATACTTTTTAAGTCTATCTGTGGACTCTTTGGATATTATACTGGTTTGGGGGTAGCAGTAACCCCTTACCACGTGCACCAGTAAATCAATCATCACTAAAGAGTGCTGGGCTCACCTTTTGAACTAATACATTTACAAAGAGTATGTTTACTAACTTTTTTGCCATTACATATTGTGAAATAGTATGTGCCTAATTAATATTTTAATAGATGTATGAAAATGCATAAATAAAGCGACGACAAACTCATTAAAACCTCCATGATTAATAATACATAGGGAAAAAATACAGTATACTGTCATTGTTTGATTTGCCTAGTTTTCCTGTAATTTACATTTGAAAATGTATTGTTTTCCTTTGCCCTCTGAGAGAAGTGGGTGCATTGGTGTATTTTTATATTATATTTTATATTTATATTAGCCCCTGATTGGCTATCATAGTGGATATAAGATAAACATACTCAATAAGGTTTTCAAGGGGAAAGTCCCTGATTTTTTATGCTACAACAAAAGAAAGAAAATTGTGCCCCCCAAAATATGACAGTGTTAAAGAGACATTGAAATCAACATTAAACTTAGCTCAGGCACAGGAACATGCACGTATCTTGAGCTCTATATAACTGTTAAAAACATTGTTGCAAGCACTACTGCCATAGAATGCTTGAATGTGCACACTCCTAAGCAAAACATACAGAAAGAAAAAGATACTTTGATAACAGAAATTGGAAAAAGAATGTATTATTGTATGCTTTGTCTGCATCATGAATGCTAGTTTGAAGGGTGTCCCTTTAACCACTTTTCTTTGCAAATATCCATTTTAAAGGGGCAATTAATAGTTATTGCATATAAAATGTCCCCTTTAACTTTTCAATTTCCTTCCTCAAATTTTGAACAAAATAGAGATTCGTAAAAATGTAAAAATATAAAAACTAACTTTACATTAATGTTTTCCTTTAAAACATTTTTTTTTAAATATGTGTTTTCAAATCTCATGCCTTTTTTAATTTCTTAGAAAGACATACGGCTAGATTTAGAGTTTTATCGGTAACGACCCGTGTAGCTAACGCTGGCTTTTTTCTGGCCGCACCTTTTAAATAACTCTGGTATTGAGAGTCCACAGAATGGCTACGTTAGGCTCCAAAAAAGGAGAGTAGAGCATATTTAACGCAACTTCAGCTCTTGATACCAGAGTTGCTTACGGACGCGGCCAGCTTCAAAAACGTGCTTGTGCACGATTCCCCCATAGGAAACAATGGGGCTGTTTGAGCTGAAAAAAAACCTAACACCTGCAAAAAAGCCGCGTTCAGCTCCTAACGCAGCCCCATTGTTTGCTATGGGGAAACACTTCCTACGTCTGCACCTAACACCCTAACATGTACCCCGAGTCTAAACACCCCTAACCTTACACTTATTAACCCCTAATCTGCCGCCCCGCTATCGCTGACCCCTGCATATTATTATTAACCCCTAATCTGCCGCTCCGTAAACCGCCGCTACTTACATTATCGATATGTACCCCTAATCTGCTATCCCTAACACCGCCGACCCCTATATTATATTTATTAACCCCTAATCTGCCCCCCACAACGTCGCCTCCACCTGCCTACACTTATTAACCCCTAATCTGCCGAGTGGGTTATTAACCCCTAATCCGCCTCACTAACCCTATAATAAATAGTATTAACCCCTAATCTGCCCTCCCTATCATCGCCGACACCTAACTTCAAACATTAACCCCTAATCTGCCGACTGGAGCTCACCACTATTCTAATAAATTTATTAACCCCTAAAGCTAAGTCTAACCCTAACACTAACACCCCCCCCTAAATTAAATATAATTTAAATCTAACGAAATAAATTAACTCTTATTAAATAAATTATTCCTATTTAAAGCTAAATACTTACCTGTAAAATAAATCCTAACCTAAGTTACAATTAAACCTAACACTACACTATCAATAAATTAATTAAATAAAATACCTACAATTACCTACAATTAAACCTAACACTACACTATCAATACATTAATTAAATACAATATCTACAAATAAATACAATGAAATAAACTAACTAAAGTACAAAAAATAAAAAAGAACTAAGTTACAAAAAATAAAAAAATATTTACAAACATCAGAAAAATATTACAACAATTTTAAACTAATTACACCTACTCTAAGCCCCCTAATAAAATAACAAAGACCCCCAAAATAAAAAAATGCCCTACCCTATTCTAAATTACTAATGTTAAAAGCTCTTTTACCTTACCAGCCCTGAACAGGGCCCTTTGCAGGGCATGCCCCAAAGAATTCAGCTCTTTTGCCTGTAAAAAAAACACATACAATACCCCCCCCCAACATTACAACCCACCACCCACATACCCCTAATCTAACCCAAACCCCCCTTAAATAAACCTAACACTAAGCCCCTGAAGATCTTCCTACCTTATCTTCACCATACCAGGTTCACCGATCGATCCAGAAGAGCTCCTCCGATATCCTGATCCAAGCCCAAGCAGGGGGCTGAAGATGTCCATGATCTGGCTGAAGTCATCATCCAAGCGGGAGCTGAAGAGGTCCATGATCCGGCTGAAGTCATCATCCAAGCGGGAGCTGAAGAGGTCCATGATCCGGCTGAAGTCTTCTATCAACGGCATCTTCAATCTTCTTTCTTCAGGATCCATCTTGCAGACCTCCGACGAGCAACATCCTGCTGGCCCGACGGACTACCAACGAATGAAGGCTCCTTTAAGGGACGTCATCCAAGATGGCGTCCCTCGAATTCTGATTGGCTGATAGGATTCTATCAGCCAATCGGAATTAAGGTAGGAAAATTCTGATTGGCTGATGGAATCAGCCAATCAGAATCAAGTTCAATCCGATTGGCCGATCCGATCAGCCAATCAGATTGAGCTCACATTCTATTGGCTGATCGGAACAGCCAATAGAATGCGAGCTCAATCTGATTGGCTGATCGGATCGGCCAATCGGATTGAACTTGATTCTGATTGGCTGATTCCATCAGCCAATCAGATTTTTCCTACCTTAATTCCGATTGGCTGATAGAATCCTATCAGCCAATCGGAATTCGAGGGACGCCATCTTGGATGACGTCCCTTAAAGGAGCCTTTATTCGTTGGTAGTCTGTCGGGCCAGCAGGATGTTCCGCGTCGGAGGTCTGCAAGATGGATCCGGAAGAAAGAAGATTGAAGATGCCGTTGATAGAAGACTTCAGCCGGATCATGGACCTCTTCAGCTCCCGCTTGGATGATGACTTCAGCCGGATCATGGACCTCTTCAGCTCCCGCTTGGATGATGACTTCAGCCGGATCATGGACATCTTCAGCCCCCTGCTTGGGTTTGGATCAGGACATCGGAGGAGCTCTTCTGGATCGATCGGTGAACCTGGTATGGTGAAGATAAGGTAGGAAGATCTTCAGGGGCTTAGTGTTAGGTTTATTTAAGGGGGGTTTGGGTTAGATTAGGGGTATGTGGGTGGTGGGTTGTAATGTTGGGGGGGGTATTGTATGTGTTTTTTTACAGGCAAAAGAGCTGAATTCTTTGGGGCATGCCCCGCAAAGGGCCCTGTTCAGGGCTGGTAAGGTAAAAGAGCTTTGAACTTTAGTAATTTAGAATAGGGTAGGGCATTTTTTTATTTTGGGGGTCTTTGTTATTTTATTAGGGGGCTTAGAGTAGGTGTAATTAGTTTAAAATTGTTGTAATATTTTTCTGATGTTTGTAAATATTTTTTTATTTTTTGTAACTTAGTTCTTTTTTATTTTTTGTACTTTAGTTAGTTTATTTCATTGTATTTATTTGTAGATATTGTATTTAATTAATGTATTGATAGTGTAGTGTTAGGTTTAATTGTAGGTAATTGTAGGTATTTTATTTAATTAATTTATTGATAGTGTAGTGTTAGGTTTAATTGTAACTTAGGTTAGGATTTATTTTACAGGTAATTTTGTAATTACTTTAACTATTTTAGCTATTAAATAGTTCTTAACTATTTAATAGCTATTGTACCTGGTTAAAATAAATACAAAGTTACCTGTAAAATAAATATAAATCCTAAAATAGCTATAATATAATTATAATTTATATTGTAGCTATATTAGGATTTATTTTACAGGTAAGTATTTAGCTTTAAATATGAATAATTTATTTAATAAGAGTTAATTAATTTTGTTAGATTTAAATTATATTTAACTTAGGGGGGTGTTAGTGTTAGGGTTAGACTTAGCTTTAGGGGTTAATACATTTATTAGAATAGCGGTGAGCTCCAGTCGGCAGATTAGGGGTTAATGTTTGAAGTTAGGTGTCGGCGATGTTAGGGAGGGCAGATTAGGGGTTAATACTATTTATTATAGGGTTAGTGAGGCGGATTAGGGGTTAATAACTTTATTATAGTAGCGGTGCGGTCCGCTCAGCAGATTAGGGGTTAATAAGTGTAGGCAGGTGGAGGCGACGTTGAGGGGGGCAGATTAGGGGTTAATAAATATAATATAGGGGTCAGCGGTGTTAGGGGCAGCAGATTAGGGGTACATAAGTATAACGTAGGTGGCGGTCGGCAGATTAGGGGTTAATTATTGTAGGTAGCTGGCGGCGACGTTGTGGGGGGCAGGTTAGGGGTTAATAAATATAATATAGGGGTCAGCGGTGTTAGGAGCAGCAGATTAGGGGTACATAAGTATAACGTAGGTGGCGGTCGGCAGATTAGGGGTTAAAAAAATGTAATTGAGTGTCAGCGATGTGGGGGGACCTCGGTTTAGGGGTACATAGGTAGTTTATGGGTGTTAGTGTACTTTAGAGCACAGTAGTTAAGAGCTTTCTGGGCTAACGCCGGTTTATAAAGCTCTTAACTACTGACTTTTTTCTGCGGCTGGAGTTTTGTCGTTAGATTTCTAACGCTCACTTCAGACACGACTCTAAATACCGGAGTTAGAAAGATCCCATTGAAAAGATAGGATACGCAATTGACGTAAGGGGATCTGCTGTATGGAAAAGTCGCGGCTGAAAAGTGAGCCTTAGACCCTTTCCTGACTGACTCCAAATACCGGCGTTAGCCTAAAACCAGCGTTAGGAGTCTCTAACGCTGGTTTTCACGGCTACCGCCAAACTCCAAATCTAGGCCTTAGAAAACTCCATTGGCAAAAAGCAAAAACAGTCATACAGAATCATGAATAAATCTAATATAAACCCAGCTATCATTATTTAAATACATTTTAAAATAAAATTCAAAAGTTAAACCTTACAAGTCAATGTTTTTAGATTGTAATTAGTCTGCATCATTCAACCTTGATAATAAATTGCCACAACAACAGGGCTCTTCTTGACTATGTTTTATACAGCAATCATTTTTTATGTTTCTTCAAATTGGCTTTTGTGCTTTGGAAACTGAACAAACATTAAACTTATCATCTAATATTATTTAAAATCTTTATATTAAGGAAAATAAAACATCATTGCAATTATGGTTGCCAGCTAACCTCCACATAAATACTGGACAATCTGCTGGTGATTGGGCATGTTGGTTGGTGAGGTCACACAATGCACCTGCATCAAAGCTCTACCTTGTTTTTTTTAAGCAGTTATTTAACCGTTTGGCTGCCAGTGACATATAAATCAATAATTGTACCTGTGTATGCCAGTAACACAACTAAACACAACTAAACAGTAAAGATGTAAAGATTACCTCTGTGGCTACCCTCCCTTCTTTTTGCTCCATATTTGTAATGTAATGTAATTGGCCATAGGAAAACTTTTACATTTAACTAACACATTCAAAAAAAGAAAACTGTACATTTATGTGTCCAGTATTTTTCTGAAGATTTTACTGGACAGCCTGCTAAAATACTGTACGGTCCGCTTGAATACTGGACACCTGGCAACCCTAATTTTGATAGACATTGATTGTTTATTTTACCTGTTTTTGCTATAAAATACCTTTTTTCCACTATCTTCGCCACCATATATTGAAACTAAGTTCTTTTTGAGCATAGATTGTTTGCAATGCAGTGTTTAATTGATGTATGCACTACGCAATGTATGGGAAAAAAGCTGGCAAATTCATTTTCTGATAAGTTTAAGCAATGGTATGAATTTTAATAGAAAATAGCTAATAACACAGTGGTTAAAGATTAGGGCTCATATCCATTAAGCTGTTGTTAGGTTTGCGCTAGGTCGCAAACTGATAAATATGCTGTCAGAAGCAATTTCGTGTATCAACTACTTCTGATGGCATGTTATACAACAATGGACCAGATTACGTGTGGAACGCTATTAAGTGCTTTCACTAGAGTGATAATTGCGCTAGAAGTAAACATTTTTTAAGCACATCGGGCTGCACTCGTATTATGAGTTGAAAGTAAAAAGTTATCACTCTTGCGCTAACCAGACGCATGCTAAAAGCAATACTTAGAATATCGCACACACTACTTGCACACAAACCTGATGCCATATTCTCATGTGCGCTAACCCGACATGTAAATATGAATATTTCACATTTCAATGTTCTTCACATCGAAAAATAAGTTCTATTATTCATAAATATATATTTCTACATATATCTGATGGTATTTTGGTACAATATATACTGCATATACTTTTTCCTTAGGATAGCATAAGGCTATCCTAAGGAAAAAGTAACATGTAATATGGGTAGACTTGATGGGCCTTTTTGGTTCTTATATACCGTCAAATTCTAACGGCTAGATTTAGAGTTTTGTCGGTAACGACCCACGTAGCTAACGCTGTCTTTTTTCTGGCAGCACCTTTAAAATAACTCTGGTATTGAGAGTCCACAGAATGGCTGCATTAGGCTTCAAAAAAGGAGCGTAGAGCATATTTAACGCAACTTCAACTCTCGATACCAGAGTTGCTTACGGACGCAGCCAGCCTCAAAAACGTGCTTGTGCACGATTCCCCCATAGGAAACAATGGGGCTGTTTGAGCTGAAAAAAAACCTAACACCTGCAAAAAAGAAGCGTTCAGCTCCTAACGCAGCCCCATTGTTTCCTATGGGGAAACACTTCCTACGTCTGCACCTAACACTCTAACATGTACCCCGAGTCTAAACACCCCTAACCTTACACTTATTAACCCCTATTCTGCCACCCCCGCTATCGCTGACCCCTGTATATTATTTTTAACCCTTAATCTGCCGCTCCGTAAACCGCCGCTACTTACATTATCCCTATGTACCCCTAATCTGCTGCCCCTAACACCGCCGACCCCTATATTATATTTATTAACCCCTAATCTGCCCCCCACAACGTCGCCTCCACCTGCCTACACTTATTAACCCCTAATCTGCCGAGCGGACCGCACCGCTATTATTATAAAGTTATTAACCCCTAATCCGCCTCACTAACCCTATAATAAATAGTATTAACCCCTAATCTGCCCTCCCTAACATCACCGACACCTAACTTCAATTATTAACCCCTAATCTGCCGACTGGAGCTCACCGCTATTCTAATAAATGTATTAACCCCTAAAGCTAAGTCTAACCCTAACACTAACACCCCCCTAAATTAAATATAATTTTAATCTAACAAAATTAATTAACTCTTATTAAATAAATTATTCCTATTTAAAGCTAAATACTTACCTGTAAAATAAATCCTAATATAGCTACAATATAAATTATAATGATATTATAGCTATTTTAGGATTAATATTTATTTTACAGGTAACTTTGTATTTATTTTAACCAGGTACAATAGCTATAAAATAGTTAAGAACTATTTAATAGCTAAAATAGTTAAAATAATTACAAATTTACCTGTAAAATAAATCCTAACCTAAGTTACAATTAAACCTAACACTACACTATCAATAAATAAATTAAATAAAATACCTATAATTATCTACAATTAAACCTAACACTACACTATCAATAAATAAATTAAATACAATTCCTACAAATAAATACAATGAAATAAACTAACTAAGTTACAAAAAATAAAAAAAATATTTACAAACATTAGAAATATATTACAACAATTTTAAACTAATTACACCTACTCTAAGCCCCCTAATAAAATAACAAAGCCCCCCAAAATAAAAAAATGCCCTACCCTATTCTAAATTACTAAAGTTCAAAGCTCTTTTACCTTACCAGCCCTGAACAGGGCCCTTTGTGGGGCATGCCCCAAGAAGTTCAGCTCTTTTGCCTGTAAAAAAAAACATACAATACCCCCCCCAACATTACAACCCACCACCCACATACCCCTAATCTAACCAAAACCCCCCTTAAATAAACCTAACACTAAGCCCCTGATGATCTCCCTACCTTGAGTCGTCTTCACCCAGCCGAGCCAAATTCTTCATCCAAGCGGAGCAAGAAGAGGTCCTCCATCCGGTAGAAGTCTTCATCCAAGCGGGGCAGAAGAGGTCTTCCATCCGATTGAAGTCTTCATCCAAGCGGAATATTCTATCGTCATACATCCGGAGTGGAGCGGCAGCATCCTGAAGACCTCCGAAGCGAAACATCCATCCTGGCCGACGACTGAACGACGAATGACGGTTCCTTTAAATTACATCATCCAAGATGGCGTCCCTCGAATTCCGATTCCAATCGGAATAAAGGTTGGAATATTCTGATTGGCTGATGGAGTCAGCCAATCAGAATCAAGTTCAATCCGATTGGCTGATCCAATCAGCCAATCAGATTGAGCTTGCATTCTATTGGCTGATCGGAACATATGAATATTGCAGGAATATTATTTCTACATCTACTTAACTGCAAAGGGCTCAAATGCACTCATACAAATATGTCTATATATGTGTACATATGTATTACTGTGTTTATATGTAAATACACATATACACTTATAAATCATTAATACAGATATATACTGTTCATATATAGACATATATATCTGAGACCTTATAACTTTTTTGTGCAATATTTTCTGTAAGATAATGTTATTGTGAGTGTAATTGTATTGTGTAATGTATTTTTATGTGTTTTTTGACACTTTTTTGTTTCATGAAACAGTTAACCACAGCTCTGAGGACACGCTAACCCAATTAAGTTCAATTGCACTCAAGCAATCTCGCATACTTTCAACTTTTTAATATGAGCGCAATTTAACTTGCGCGCAAACACACATGAAAACCGGAAATCGCTTGTGCACAAATGTTTGCGCTCCACTAGAAATCTGGCCTAATATCATCAGCAACCGGGGCCTGGCTGCCGAACATATTTTTAAGTCCCATAGAAAGTATTATAAACTGTTAAAAAGAGACAGTCTACACCAGAATTTTTATTGTTTTTTTTAAAAAAAAGATAATCCCTTTATTACCCATTCCCCAGTTTTGCATAATCAACACAGTTATATTGATATATGTTTTACCTCTGTGATTAACTTGTATCTAAGTCTCTGCAGACTACCCCCTTATCTCAGTGCTTTTGACAGATATGCAGGTTAGCCAATCAGTGCAGACTCCTAAATAACTTTACGGAAGTGAGCACAATGTTATCTATATGACACACATGGACTAGTACTGTCTAACTGTGAAAAACTTTAAAAATGCTCTGAGCTAAAGGTTTTCAATGGTTTAGAAATCAGTTTGAGCCTACCTAGGTTTAACTTTTTAAAAATACCACCAAGGGAACAAAGCAAATTTGATGATAAAAGTAAATTGGAAAGTTGTTTAAAATTGCATGCCCTATCTGAATCATGAAAGTTTAAGTTTGACTAGACTGTCCCTTTAAGGGATAATTTACACCTGGTTTCCAATGAAAGCACAAACCGTTAATACACTGTTGGAGAAACATGTCTTTACAACACTTCTAGCGGATGTGGTCATGTGAACAGGCAGGCTAAGATACGCCCGCAGAGAAGGAAACGGCTACACACCCAAGCTCCAGGAGTTGTCTCCCTAGGCGGGCCTAAACTGACGCAGAGACACAACCCCAGTAAGTGAAGCCTAGGTGGCTGAGTCCTTTGCTAAGAACGGAACGTGCACATAGGAAATGGTGCACACCGGGACAAAATCCATTACCGGCGTTAAAGGCTTCCTCCAGTACAACGAGGGTAAGGAATTCTGGGTATTCACTTGGGTACTGTGAGCCACACTGACACACACAAGCGCCCTATATTAACACTTATCGGGCTGGTCCTGGCCAGGGGCTGTGAAAATCCACCATCAAGTTAGAGAGACAAAAGGATCAGCAGGGCAGGAACACTGCTATAAGGATTTCATAAGGAAATGGATGAGGAGCTTGGCTAACAAGATGAATACCTTTGTTAAACAAGATGAATATCTTTTTTTCCACTTGCAAGTGGAAAGAAGAAAAGAATAAGAAGAAAAGGAAGGGAGAAAGGGGGGAGAAAGTGGGAAGAAGGGGGGTAAAAGACACTGAAAAGGACTGTGAGCAAAACACCTGTGGAGGCCGCTGGCAAGGAGACTTTGCTATTTCCAACAAAAAGCTTAAACAACCCTTACAGGGTCTATAGAAATGATGAGATTTTAAATAATTGCCAGCAGTGCAACACCCTGAAATAGGAGAATACATATTTTATATATCTTAACTTGATAAGGAAATAATAGAATACCTCTTCTCTGTGGTTCAGTGGTGCTAAGGTTTCCATTATATTAATAATTAGTTTAAATTTTACTGCTTTAATAAAGGAGCGTTAAACAAATGTCTGAAACACTGTAGAACAGATCGACAAAACTGATTTGATATTTTTTTCCCTTTTTTTAAATTGTGAAGCTGATCTGTAACTCTATAACCCCGTTGAATAGGGAAGAGGGAGTATATAACTGTGAGTTAGTATAAAACTTTTCTAGATTAGGCAGGATAGAATATTGAATGATAGGATTTGATATGGGCAATAATATGCATTACAGTACTCTGAAATAAGAAAATAAAATCTGGCAAGGAGATAGGGACACATTAGGATATATATTTTTTTTTTGGTAGCTTAATAATATAGTGGCCCCCACTGTGTTGTGCTTCAGGGCTAATTGCTTTACCAGGGGGAAGGTAAAAATATATCAGAACTACCCTGTAAAATTGATATGAAAATGTTTATATCTTTATATGTAAAGTCTAAAAGTGGGAACTAAATTATTACGACTATTACTTGTAACTATTACTTGTAACTAAATGTATCTATGTGAGCGTGCTATCTGCAGAAAACAAGGCATAGGAGATAGGCCGGATTGAATGAATAGAAAAACCTTGAAATTTATAACTTTGCTGAAATATGTAGATTATACCTATGTTATTAATGTTTATGTACTGATATGACTCATTGAGGCCTATTTATCAAATGTCTGTCGGACCTGATCCGACAGTGCAGATCATGTCCGACAGACATCGCTGAATGCGGAGAGCAATACGCTCTCTGCATTCAGCATTGCACCAGCAGCTCATAAGAGATGCTGGTGCAACGCTGCCCCCCTGCAGATTTGTGGCCAATCTTTAGACCGCTGCTTCATAACTGCTGTTTCTTGCGAGTCTGAAGACTCGCCAGAAACACGGGCCCACAAGCTCAATATGGAGCTTGATAAATGGGCCTCATTGTATCTTATGGTAATATATCCATTTTTCTACTAATAAGTACTGTAATATCTTTCAAGGCACACACCTTTAGATGTTTTTTGTTTTGTTTTTTGACACTTTCTATTTTTATCACTAAAGGGATAGATATACACCCCAATTTTGGGGACATACACGATAATTGAGGTAGTAAAACACTTTCGCATTAAAACACAAATTTGATATGGATAAGTATATAACTAAAAATAAGTTTAGATCACCTAACATGACGTCTAGGAATAAAAATCATGATTAAAAGGGCAATCTGAAGAAACAACTATACAAGGCACGAATAATCAATATTTACTTAGACAATTAAATTCACTATTTTCCCCAAAATTCAATTTAATACAAAGTAGTATAAATGAACTCTCTAGTAAAGTTAAACACTTCGCAAATAGAATCACACACGTAGAACAAAGGGTATCAGATCTTGAGGATAGAGAAATACAAATAGATCAATCAATACAGAACATGACAGAACAAATAGAAGCAATGAAAGCCAAACTTGAAGACCTAGAAAACCGTACTAGACACAACAATCTTAGATTAGTAGGTCTTACGGAAGGAGTGGTAGAAAAAGACCAAAAAGATTTTGTTGAAAATGAGCTTATAAAACTGCTAAAAATTGATATTACGGGGGCGTGTCTGGGCCATGGCCTAAGATGGCTGTGAAACTGGGAGCTCTGTAAATGAGAATTGCAATCCGCCTTGTAATTGGGTTCTTTTGCATCCATCCAGATGTAAACTGATCTGTCTGAAGTGGATAAAGCTTTGCTGGATTGGATTATACATATATTGTGAGAAAAGAAGCTTCCCAGACTGGACCGCAGGGTTCTCTTGGCGGCCTACAAGGAAAGGGAACTCAGCACCCCCCCCCCCCCCCCCCCCGGGGAACCGGGGTAAGCAGAGTAAATACTGCGGCTCTGCATCCACTTGTCAACCTGTAAACAGCGGGTAACTAAACACCCACCCTCACTAAGTTATCATGGAGGAACTCTATTCTTTTATTAAAGGCCTGATGGAGAGGCGGGAAAAGCTAATCTGCAAAAGAATTGATAAATTAGCTGCACAACAGTCCTCACTTTCTCTAGCAATTAATTCAACATGTGAAGCGCTACAAAGTAAGCTGCAGGATGTCCCATCACACAGTCTGAGGTTTAAGGAAACTAGAAGGCGCACACAACATATACCTGAAGGCCCTCTCCCTTCCGGGGCATTGGCTCAGCGTGAATTGGGGCTGTCTAAGTGTGTTGGGGCAGACTGCGGCCCTATGGAGATGTCTTGGCTCCATATAGTTAGGCATGGTCAGCAGAGCTATTTACCTGTCACTGCGGAGAGAGTCGCTCTGGCAGTCTTGCTGGCGGATGAAGCGGAAACCGGGGAGACGCGGCAGTTCAGACCAATGGTACCTCAGAGTTTGAACACAGTGCTGGATCTGGCTACATTACCTAAATTTGCTGCTCTTGTTCGGGTGGAAGCGGCCGGCCTTCTGGACTGGGGCGGCGAAGTAAGTCCATGCGGACTATACAATCGGCTGGATATACTGGGTAAGAGTGGGTCCCGGGCGCTCATGCAAGACTTGAGACTGCGTTCAGTTATATGCCTGGGGGGTCTCATAGATCCTGTCCCACCTCCTTCTGACACCGGAGTATGCGATGTTCAGCTCCCACTCGGAGGAATTCTGCTAAACCGTCTGGACAGTACAGGAGTGGGGTAAAGGTTGGCACTGAGTAGATACGATTATACTGCAGAGACCTGTAGATGCATAAATTTGATGACGGCCCTGCTGCCCGATGTGAACTTTTTATGACTCTCTACCTAGCTTAAACACTTTGGCCTATATTATACACAGGGTCCTATATGGTAGCAGTCAGCGGTTGAGTTTATCCCTGTTTATGTATTCTGTTCTCTAACTTAACCTGACTGTTAAATATTATATTTCCTATCTATATATATATATATATACATATAGCGTGCATAGGTTAATATTATTAGGGATTATGTTTCATCACTTGGCTAGATGTGGAGCTGGTGGGGGATAGGGACCATGCCTATCTTGTTCTCATACCAGGGCTATATCAATGTGTATATTGTGCCTCCTTTGTTTACTAATGGCGACCTCTGGTCTGCTCAGTTTTTATGTTCCTCTGTTCCTCAGGGTCACTGCTGATATATTGTGGGTCTGCCTAAAAGTATGGGGAGTGTTGTTTTGGAGTGAAGTGTCTCAGTTATATATGGTTTCAACAACTAGTGAGGGAGTTAATCTACAACATTGCAGAAATCCCCTGCAGGCTTTTTGGCCACCATCTATAGTAAGTTAAGCAAGCCCTTGTAGGCCATAAAATAGCTACCAACATATTTGCTTTGATAAGGCAATATATGTTTGTCACATAAGAGCTGCAGATTGTTCACCTATTATACTGGGTATATTAGTATAGCCGATACGCGGGCAGCTGATGCTACTTAATACCCTAGAACAACTATCAGTACATTGCTTATATACAAATGAGTTTACTCCCCTCACTATATTCCCCGTATTTATATTTACATTTTGTGGTCCAAGAGTGGCCAATAACTATTAGTTGGGGTGCATTAAGGCCCTGATGTAGCCATATTAGACAAGGGGGAGAATTAAATAAATATGTAAATATGCTACCATAAAAGAGACTGCGTGAATTTGTTTAAAATTTTGAATGCCCTCTATGTGTTGTGTTGTGTGGGGTTGGATGTATATAAATACTGTGGCTGAGATCCACGCATCATATTTGATTTATTTGTTCAATGGTTAGGGAATCCTGCCGTACCTCTTGTCTGTTTGTAGTTGTGTTAATCTCTATAGCAGTATGTATGATAAATGTCTGACCAGCATACATTTTGTACTGTGACAGATCTATATGTTTGTTGAAACCAGTGATGTTCTATTTTTTATGCACTTGCTTGCAGGTTTTAGTATTTTCCTTGTTTTTTTGTTTTTGTTTTTTTTTTTCTCGCAATTTGAGGCTTTCCACAAGCCTATAGTAACCTAAAGGGTATATGGAGAAACTAAACTTAACACCCTCTCACTGTAATTCTTACCACTTATCCCTTTAATGGGGTATGTGCCCTTTTTATATTTTGGAGGGATGTTTTCTACAATATCTGAGGTTAAATGATGTGGACTCCCAAGGACCTACATGTTCTTGTTCAAAACCTTCCTACAAAAATCAGGTCTTAGAATTCACATTTATTCAGTTACTTTTGATTTGTCCCAGCTAACATGTTTATGAATAAAATGAGGTATCACACATGGCTCTGTGCATGTTTTCCCGATGAGAATCTACTGTTGTTTAAGGTTTCTAAGACATGCCTCTGTATTAGATGTATGTGTCTAGTTGTATGTCTACAGGCGTGTTGCCATGATTAATATTTGATTTTGTTTTTGTATGTTCTGAATACCTCAATAAAAACTATTTAAAAAAAAAAAAAATTGATATTACAGAGTCTACAATAATAGTGGAAAGAATACACAGAATAGGTTTGGAAAAAAGAGCAGCAAATGGAGACCGCATTAACAAAGTGGTTATTATGAAGATTTTAAACTTTCAAGATAAAAGTAGAATAATAAATGCATATTGGAAAATATATAATGAAGGTAAAAAATTCCTACTATTTAATTTTTTTCAGTAGAAACTTCTAATAAAAGGCGGAGGATGGCACCATTATGTACAAAACTTATTCAAGCAGGCTGGAAAGCTAGACTATTGTACCCAGCAAAAATTAACATACAAATTAAGGATGATAATAAATTGTTCACAGAAGAAGCAGAAGTTAAGCTTTTCCTAGAAAATAATCATGGAGGTACTGAGAAATAATGTGAAAATTAGTGAAACTCAGACTGGGATGTTTAAAGTTTTAACGAGTTCAAAATATGCAGCTAAAAATAAAAGCAGACTAAAGTGGGTAATAAAAGGTATTCCAAAGGATCATAAAGATGGGTATTCCCCTTCCTCTCTAATATTAAAACTGGGTAAAGATACTGCGGGACTCAGTTTCATCCCTCAAAGCTTTAGCTTTTTAAAATTAAATAAAGTAAATGACTTTTAAAATTATTTCTTGGAATATAGGGGGGATCACCTCGCCCATCAAAAGGAAGTCTATATTAAAATATGCAAAGAAACTGGGGGCTCAGATACTTTTACTCCAAGAAACACATTTGAAAAGTGAAGAAGCATGTAAATTAAAAGTAGGGTGGGTCAAGGAATTATTTATACGCCCTGTAGTAAACGAACAAAGGGGGGTTGCAATTTTATTTAATAAAGCATTAGAATATAAAATTACTAACACAATTCTAGACCAAGATGAGAGATTTATTATTTTGTCAATAACGGTTGAAGATAAAGGGCTCTATTTATCAAGGTCTGTCGGAACAGGTCCGACAGACCTCGCTGAATACGGCAGGCAATACGCTCTCCATATTCAGCATTGCACCAGCAGCTCACAAGAGCTGCTGGTGCAACGCCGCCCCCTACAGACTGACGGCCATTAGGCCACCAGCAGGGGGTGTCAATCAACCCGATCGTACTCGATCGGGTTGATTTCCGGCGATGTCTGTCCGCCTGCTCAGAGCAGGCGGACAGGTTATGGAGCAGCGGTCTTTGTGACCGCTGCTTCATAACTGCTGTTTCTGGCGAGTCTGAAGACTCGCCAGAAACAGGGGCCATCAAGCTCCATACGGAGCTTGTTAAATAGAGCACAAAGAGTATATACTGTGTAATGCATAATATATGGCCCCAATAACGAAGAACCTGGGTTCTGGAAAAGACTCCGAGATCATTTATTGATATATACAGATAAACATTTAATAATTGGCAGAGATTTTAATTTAACCCCAAACCTAATCTTAGACAGGAGGAAGGCTATGGGGGAACAGATTTTCTATTAATAGAAATACCAGGTTCAAAAGGAAAAGAGAAAGTTCAATACTCAATAATTTGAAAAAAGACCTAAGATTGCAAGATATATGGAGAATTATGAACCCGGATGCTAGAAAATATTCATGTCTTTCTAAATCAAAGCACTCTCTTTCTAGAATTGATCTTTTTTATCTCAAACCGTGGCCTATATTTAACAAGGTCTGGCGGACCTGATCCGACAGTGCAGATCAGGTCCGCCAGACCTCGCTGAATACGGAGAGCAATATGCTCTCCATATTCAGCATTGCACCAGCAGCTCACAAGAGCTGCTCGTGCAATGCCGCCCCCTGCAGACTCGCTGCCAATGGGCTGCCAGCAGGGGCATGTAAATCAACCCGATGGCACTCGATCAGATTGATTTCTGGCGATGTCTGTCCGCCTGCTCAGTGCTCGCCAGAAACACGGAGCATCAAGCTCCGTTCGAAGCTTGATAGATATGCCCCTATATGATTAATCACATTCAAGAGGCCAAAATTGACCAAATTACAATATCAGACCATGCCCCCAATATTCTTGCATTAAACATATCTCCCCCTAAACAACCTGGATCTTTCATTTTCCCTAAATATCTTTTAAACAATCCTAAATTTGTAAACTTTTTGAAAAACAAATGGACAGAATATGATAGTTTTAACATTAACTATTTGAGTAAAACAAACATTTATTGGAATACAGCAAAATTGGTACTTAGGGTTGAGATTATGGCCTTCGTAATTAAGATAAAGAAAAAAAAAGAATCAAATGAAACAACAAGTAACTAACTCATTACTTAATGCATATTCGAGATTTCATGGGAAGAGAACTAAATCCAACTGGGAAAAATATACTCTTGCAAAAAAGAATAGGGATATTTTTTTATGCAAAATTAAATTAGAGAAAATATGAAGGCATGTTCAAGATTCTATAGATTTGGTAACAGATCTGGGCGGTACACGGCTCAATTAGTTAACAATAAAAAAAACTATGCTTATTTCTAAGTTAAAAGGCAGAGATAAATTGATAACTAACCTCAAAGACATACAGGAAACATTTTATGAATATTTTGCTAATCTTTATTCACCTTATCCTGTAGATGAGGAAAAGAGAGATCAATTTTGGCAAGAGATAAGTGCTCCAAAAATAGATAAAAGTCAGCTAAATAAGCTTAATAAACCCATATCAGAAGAAGACATAATACAGACAATTAGAAATGTATCTAATAATATGCAGAACTGTTAGAAGAGTATACATTTAGACTTTTTAATAACACCTTTATGCTCCATTCTGGACACATCTGTCTTCTTTTCTGAGATCACTACTAGTTGAATGTTTTATTAATTAGACCATATTTGTAAATGGGCTAACAGTGGCATTTGTCTTAAAATTATATCTTTCAGAAGCAAGAGGAGAACGATTTCAGGGTGCTGTATATTGTATGCACAGAGCAAACAATTAATATTTGTTATGCATCATAATTATAAATATTTCATGGCAATACTTAGCTATTTCTAACTTTAGAACTTTCAAAAAGAATATGTGAAAATGTCACTCATTTTGTTTTAAGCTAATTCTCAGAACTCAATTAATCTGATTTTCCTTTCCAGACAAATGACCAATGAACATTAACATTCATGAATTTCGTACTTTATTTTTTTTCTAGTTGCATTTAATTAGTTGAAGTACTATCCAAACAACCTTTCCATTTAATATGAAAAGAAGACTATAATCTTGCATACAACAGTGATTGCCTGCATCAGTTTACTAATTGCATTGAATGTGTGGGGTTTGACTTTTAATATGGTTTTATACACTGCAATAACACCATTTTTAATTTATCACCATTCCAATGCACAGAAACGAAAAAAAAAACAGGTTTACAAATATATTTTTAAATCACTAGGCTAATCGGGACAGTATAATGTAATTTTTTTTTACCTCAATGTGTTTCCCATGACATGTTATACCAGATGTAGGGTATAAAATAAAATGAAGACAATTTTATAATAGGAGTAAATTAGAAAGTTGCTTAAAATTGCATGTTCTATCTGAATCACAGAAGAAAAAATTTGGGTTCGGTGTTCCTTTAACTTGACAGTATACCTCTACACCACTCTAGGAGTTGCCAGTAGCAAAATAGTTAATAGCAATTAGGTAGAAATGTAATGATATGTGGAAGAGCAAATGTACTTGTTTAACAGCTCTCTTTTCATATGTGCCTTTTAGCTGTCGCTAAGAGGATTTTTTTTTTCAATTTATGCCAGAACTGTCTTTGAGAAGAGCTGATTTATGAATTTAAATACTAGTTTTGCTTCAGTGCATTCCTCGAGGTTTAAATTAACCATTTTCACGCCCAGCATCACGCTGCAGTATAGTTGGGCTAATTCTCTAGAGTACTAACGCTTTTATCATTTGTTATTGTCCATTTATTTCAAGAGTCATTAGAGATCAATCATTTTTCCTTGCTTTTATGTGAGTCATCCTATAGACACCCCTAACAAGACATTTAGTAAAGCATACTTACCTGAATAATACGTTTAAATAGAAATCATTTTATTCTTGGAAACAAATATTTACTTAACCTTAAAGGGACACTCTACTGTAAGCAGCTGATAAGAGTTAGTTGTATTCAAAGCATCTGTAGGAACATCCTTTCAAATGGATTGGGCTCTCCCCCCCCACCCCCACTAAGAGGCTGACTTCTGCTGCTGCTGCCTCTTATTTACAAATGACTAGTTTCCATTGCTATTGAAGACTGTGTAAACTGGTGGTAACAAGTATCTCCATTAAAGGGATATGAAACTCAAATTTTTTCTTTCATGATTCACACAGAGCATGCAATTTTAAACAACTTTCTAATTAACTTATTTATCATTTTTTCTCTTCATTCTATTGATATCTTTTGTTGAAAATTAGAGATGTTTGCTTAGGAGCCAGCCCATTTTTAGGAGCAATATTTGCAGCAGTTTTGCAAAAATTATAAAATGTTTTATTTAGGAAAATAAATCAAACTTGCATATAGATTAGATATTTGTTTTTTAGCTTTTGTTCAGAAATACCTTTTTAAAGAGTGTACTTGTTCAACTCCTTCCAGAAAGCTTGGAGTGTCTACATAATTATTAAGTGTAGCAACATTTACATTGTACACAGTGATTGGTTAGCCTGAGAGCACAAATGACAATAAATTAAGCTGTATCTATCTCAAAACCATTAACATCCCACTACAAATATACTAGTATTACAAAAACACTTACAAAACAAATTAAATAAAAAAACATCCACATTATAAACATGCAGAAAAATACGACTATAAATAAATAAAAGTAAAACAGCCTAACTTTGAACTAGCGAGACTTTGAGTAAGAGAGTCTTTATGAATTATGTATTTTTAGAACAAGGTTTAAGAAACCAAAATCTTCAGGCCACACTCCTAGGAATGCCCGAAAGAATTGCCCACAGACAACTCCTTGTTCTCATATGTAAGGTTTCTGAGAATGGTTCTTGATTTTATCCAATCCGCCTATTTTATCTAATACAAAAGACATGCAAACATTTTACCATTTATAAATATTTACAAAACAGATATGCAAGTGTTTCTTTTGTGCTTCATTTGCCGATAATTGCAAATTCAGTTTGCTAACAGATTTGTTTTCCTCACGCGATATGATTGGTTGGGGAGGACTTAACACAACTATGTTAATGGGCAGCCGTGTCACTCAAAACGCTAAAGAGAACTTTCTATGGATTTCAAACATGATTGAGCTTTAACAACAAGACCCCTTGGCCAGGTCTACCAATCATCCATTAATCTAAAACAAATACTGCATTGGAAGTCAAGACTACTGAAGTTCTAATTCCTTGAAACCTACAATTACAAGAAGAGGGAGGCAAAGTAAATTATAAAAGCATATTGCATTTTTTGCTATAAATATTTTATATCACAATCATGCATGTTTAAAGTCCCTTCTGAGGGGTTATATAGCAAACATTTATGTAAACCACAAACACATTAATTCTATTTTGGGACATAGCGTTTGTACACCATAAATGTTAGTGTAGGGACTCAAGGTTGCCAAGATACTACATAGCAAAGGTGGATGATGATACTGGAGAAGGTTAGTCATTATTTACTACTTGGGGTCCATTTATTAATGTGTGGATGGACATGATCCAGTATAGCGGATCATATCCGCCGCACATCGATAATGCCGACCACCATACACTGTTGGCATTTATAATTGCACCAGCAGCTCTTGTGAAGCTGCTGGTGCAATACCACCCCCTGCAGATTAACGGCCATCGTCGCTAGTAGGGGGGTGTCAATCAACCTGATGTATTCGATCGAGTGGACTTGCTGTCCGCCACCTTAGGACCACTGCTTCTTAACTTATGCTTCAGCCGAACTGAAGCGGAGTGGGTCAGAGGCCAGCGTCCGCTGCTTCTTAAATAGATCCCCTTATCTATATTTTTCTAATTATTTTTCTAATTTTATTAAATTATGTTGAAGATAAAAGCTTGAGATTTAAAACGCTAAAAGTAAGAGTCACAAAAAATTATTGTATAGCCAACTAGAGATCTCAGCAAGAATCCAGCTTCATTTTAATTTTTTTTGTTGCTCTTTCTACCACCAGTTTCTCCTACAAGACAATGCTTTGCACACGTATGGCTGGTATTACCTTTAAGAAGTGGCTGTGCTACAATATCGATTGACATGCCAAACCAATTCCACCCACCCTCATAAAACTGGCACTGTGTTCAGGAAAAATGAAAGAAAAAAAAAATGCTTAGAACGTTTAACATAAAAGGACAGGTTAAAACACTATTTGCTTTTTACTCAATTGTCATAGAAGATATTTAATCATACAGCAGGAGAATTTAAAAGCTGAAATTAGTAGCTGCCTCTGGAAAGTAATTAAGTATGTACAACCCTTAATAACTGAAAAACATGCTCTTTGCACTCTATCGGGACTGACAGCGAAGATCTATTGCTAGATTTCTTATACAAAATATATTTAAATATTTTGAAGTGTTTTAACATCATGTAGAAGAAGAGTTATGAAGATATAACCTAATTCAAGGCATTAATTATACAGAGATTAGGAGAATGTCACAATATATAATCAGAACAGGACAAGACATGCATAGGGTTATCTTCATATAGTTACAAGATACTGATAAAACCTTTCTTAAACTGTTCTGGCTATGGAATTAAGGCTATTCCGAGTTAGATGTATTCATTTCCACATTTCATTCTCTCAATTGCAGTTTTTACAGAGAGTTAAGTATATAAAACTGAAAAAAAAACAAATAGAAACATGTCACAGAAAAGAGGCATTTAGGTAATTATTTTATATACACATAGGCCAATATTTAAGAAGCACCTGGTGGACAAGAATCACTCCACAGAACCAGCCGCCTGATATCACGGTCAGCGGGCAGCGATACGCTGCCCTCATTTTTCATTGCACAAGCAGCTTTATACATTTCCCCCACAGTATACAGGGAGTGCAGAATTATTAGGCAAGTTGTAATTTTGAGGATTAATTTTATTATTGAACAACAACCATGTTCTCAATGAACCCAAAAAACTCATTAATATCAAAGCTGAATAGTTTTGGAAGTAGTTTTTAGTTATAGCTATTTTAGGGGGATATCTGTGTGTGCAGGTGACTATTACTGTGCATAATTATTAGGCAACTTAACAAAAAACAAATATATACCCATTTTAATTATTTATTTTTACCAGTGAAACCAATATAACATCTCAACATTCACAAATATACATTTCTGACATTCAAAAACAAAACAAAAACAAATCAGTGACCAATATAGCCACCTTTCTTTGCAAGGACACTCAAAAGCCTGCCATCCATGGATTCTGTCAGTGTTTTGATCTGTTCACCATCAACATTGCGTGCAGCAGCAACCACAGCCTCCCAGACACTGTTCAGAGATGTGTACTGTTTTCCTCCTTGTAAATCTCACATTTGATGATGGACCACAGGTTCTCAATGGGGTTCAGATCAGGTGAACAAGGAGGCCATGTCATTAGATTTTTTCTTTTATACCCTTTCTTGCCAGCCACGCTGTGGAGTACTTGGACGCGTGTGATGAGCATTGTCCTGCATGAAAATCATGTTTTTCTTGAAGGATGCAGACTTCTTCCTGTACCACTGCTTGAAGAAGGTGTCTTCCAGAAACTGGCAGTAGGACTGGGAGTTGAGCTTGACTCCATCCTCAACCC